>NW_027611905.1:600000-815979 GCF_964261635.1 Lissotriton helveticus | reverse complement strand
ACAACCATGCGAACTGTAATTCGCACACAAATATATTATATATATATATATATATATATATATATATTTTGCTCACCAAAGCATTACCGGTACAGAGGGAGCACTGTTCCGCAGCTGGTGCGAGTTACAGGGACGGGCTTCCCCTGATTATTAATGTTTCACCAATAAATTATACTCGCACTCCTCCAGGATATAGTTTCAGCAGGTTTTAATTATTACAATGCCATTACAGCACACAGCACTTCAACCTACGCGTTTCGATCTCACGATCTTGCTCACGGTTGCAAACATTTGTCCTTCTTTTCTTTTACTCTTTTATACCAGTCAATCATATTAGCAATATTATGGTTCATTATGGGTCTGGTAGTTGTTGCTTAACTTCAATTATTCACCACACAGTTTTATTTGTTTTCGTGACTCTTTTCCGTGCAAAGTTTAAAGTTCAAGTGTCTCTGGCAACTTTACAAGGGCATGTGTCTGCCATATTCCAATTTATATTTATTTGTCAGCTTAATCCGTAGTCATTCACGGCGCTTCCCTCTCCACACTCAAATTTTCTCTCAGTGAGTTAGATGGCGCTTCATTAATTGTCAATCCTTTCCCATTGTTGGGTTGATTGTATGTCTAGATTTACCATTCAATTCCGTGATTATTCCTGCATTCACGGAATTCCCCTTATTTTTGTATTTTTGTATAAATTGGAATATGGCAGACACATGCCCTTGTAAAGTTGCCAGAGACACTTGAACTTTAAACTTTGCACGGAAAAGAGTCACGAAAACAAATAAAACTGTGTGGTGAATAATTGAAGTTAAGCAACAACTACCAGACCCATAATGCACCATAATTGTGCTAATATGATTGACTGGTATAAAGGAGTAAAAGAAAAGAAGGTCAAATGTTTGCAACCGTGAGCAAGATCGTGAGATCGAAACGTGTAGGTTGAAGTGCTGTGTGCTGTAATGGCATTGTAATAATTAAAACCTGCTGAAACTATATCCTGGAGGAGTGCGAGTATAATTTATTGGTGAAAAATTAATAATCAGGGGAAGCCCGTCCCTGTAACTCGCACCAGCTGTGGAACAGTGCGCCCTCTGTACCGGGAATGCTTTGGTGAGCAAGTTGGAAATACGGAGGTGCACCCGACTGACTTTTGGATTTATTGCCGACTGGAAACACGGAAAGAAACTGCAGCTGCTCCGCGAACGCGAATGCGTGTTAACGGATCTGCAAGCTGCCATGAAGTGAAGATTCCGTGCAAAGGGCAAGAGAGGTATACCAAAAGACCTGTTTAGAGACCCTTCACGACAACGACGGTGAACACGAAGAAGCCGAAACCTGATAACAAGGTGAGAGCGCGAACATATTAATGTGTGTAATTATTGAAGAGACTTTCCAGTAGTCGCAGCGAGTGAAAGACATTAAAGCGGCAGTGACACAGATAATCTGCGCTAATATGCCCATTTGACGGAAAACTATCCAGGATAAGCAGGCTAACAGTGGAGTGTCTACCACTGAATTGACAGTGTTTACTTCAACAAACAAGTTGTCTCCAAAAGGGAGAATAGACAGTAACGTGGCGAAAAAAAGTGCAATAAAGATTCAATTATGGAGGAGAGAGCACTCAAACGTGCCCAGAGAGCTGAAGCAATGTTTCAAAAGACAATTACAAATGAAACCGTCAAGGGTAATACTGAAACACAAAATGTGACAGGAGAAACCACACTAAAGCAGTTATTCTTTCAGATGGAGAGACTACTGAAAAAAGAAATCACGAAAAGCTGGGAAATCCTAACGCTGGAAAAATATATAGAACGTAAAATGGTACCAAGTGGGCTGAGGATTTTTACCCTCCCAAATCATCCGGATACTAGATCAGAAATGCTGATCGACTGGGGAAACAAAAATATGCAGTGTTCGTACAATATGATGATGATCATTGTGAAGTACGCCAAAATAGATATTGATGAAATTCGCAAAAAAGTAGAAGAGTTAGAAACCAAAATACAGGAATCAAAAAAGGATAAAGAAGTGAAAAAATTGTGGAAAACAATGGAAACCAACTTGGATAAACATGAGAAAGAGGTGGAAGAAAGAAAAGAAAGAAAATATAGAAGAGATGAGCATGACTATGCTTCAGCAACAATCCTAACATTTGCAAAACGATTCATTACACTAAAACAACAACTGAAAGCAAATAAGAAGCCATTAACTGAATCAATGAATACAACCCCAAGTGAATCAGATACCGACTTCAGTGAAAACGAAGATTCTGGATTACAAGGACAAAAACCGTCTTTTTTAGAAGAGATGAAACTGGTACACTTCGACCAACAACTACCAAAAGGCAGAGGCAAAGGCAGAGGAAGGGGATACTCAAGAGGACGAGGAAGAGGGAGAGGGTTTCAAACACCAGGAGCATAAGGTGAAAAACCAGAAGAAACAAAAGGAAAAAACAAGGGATACAATCTGAGGAACAGAGGGACGAATGCTTAAAATGTCCTGAAGAAAAAGAAGCATATCTAATCATCAATTTGTCCAAACACGTGCTAACTAGAGCAGAAGAAACCCTTTTAAATAAAGGACTAACATTTTGTCCAGAAAAACATTTGGACCTAGTAGAAACTAAAATTGATCTGTATAAGTACGTAAGAAAAATGAAATTGGCGAAATTTTTCAAAAAACAAGGGAGACAAACTGATAGACCGGATGTGAGTATAAGAGAAACAAATACAAATGAAGATCAAGAATTAATCATTCGAGACATACCAGCATTAATAACAGCCCACGGATTGGCCAATGAAATAAATGAGGAAAGCATTTCGGACACCCAAATCCTAGACGAAATGGGACAATCAATAAGTGGTCATCAAAAAACTAATTTTAAAAAACAATCAAAGTTTTGTCCCATATTGTACCCAGGTAACAAGATAGATATATTTTATGACCAGGTGAACGGTGAATTAGATCGATTGAGTAACATCAATACAAGGAAAAAGGAAAACTTGACGATTGATGAACGCAAAGCACTAGATGCACTGATGTTAAATGAAAATCTTGAAATAAAACCCGCCGACAAGGGCGGAAACATAGTGATCCAGGACAAAGAAGACTATATAAAGGAGGCGATGCGTCAGTTAAGTGATACTAACAACTATAAGACATTGAGCAAAAATCCAATCAACGATATGATAACAGACCTAGACAATCGCCTTCAAAAATGGCAAGAATTGGGTCTATTAAGTGATAATGAAGTACAATTCCTCAGTAACCAAAACCCCATTACCCCGACAATATACTTTCTCCCAAAAGTCCACAAGACATTTAAAAAACCTCCGGGGAGACCCATCATTTCCAGTTGTGGGTCTCTTTATGAGAATGTCGCAAACTATGTGGACCATTTCCTAGCACCGATAGTACCTACCCTGCCATCATATATCAAGGACATGGGGGATTTCCTCAGACATTGGATGGATGGATGGTTACCGGCTGGTGACCATCGATGTAATCTCTCTTTACACCTCAATAAATCACAAACTGGGCTTAACAGCAATACAATATTATTTGAAACAAAAACCCATTGAACAACTGAAACACTGTAGGATGCTAGCTGAAATGATAGAAATGTGCCTCAGAAATAATGTATTTCTTTTCAACAAGGTGCATTATTCTCAAAGCTGTGGGACAGCGATGGGAGTTTCCTTCTCTCCAAGCTACGCCAACCTAGTGATGGGTTGGTGGGAGAAAACAGTAGCTTGGAGAGAAGGAAATGACCACCACGTAGCCAGAGTGGTTCTCTGGCTGCATTTTATAGACGATCTATTCATTATCTGGAACGGATCAAATGCTGAGTTCCTTGAATATCTGGAAATCCTCAATAAAAACGATGTGGGATTGAAATTTACACACTCCATCAGTGCCAGTGAGATAGTATTCTTGGACACCAAGGTCTATGTGAATAATGGCCAGCTAGAAACGACAGTCCACAGGAAAGCCACAGCTACTAACAGTATCCTACATGGAAAAATTTTTTATCGGGAATTACTGAAGAAAAATATCCCCTATGGGGAATTCATTTGGATGAAAAGAAACTGTTCAAATCAAGGAGAAATGAATACCAAGTTCAAAGAAATAGCAGCAAGGTTCAGCAAAAGAGGATACAAACAAAGTGATATACAATGAGGTGAAATGAGAGCGAGAGAAAAAAGTCGAACTGAAATATTGATCCCAAAAAAGAACTGCAACAAGAATCAACCATAAGGGAACCAATTAGAATGATACTTACTTATAGTAAGGAGAGCCACAAAGTGCGGAAGATGCTAGAAAAATACTGGCATATCTTGCAAAAAGACCCAGATATTGGTAAGGAACTTGGTCAACATCCCCAGATGACATTCAGGAAAGCGCCTTCCCTATCGGACAAATTGGTTAAAAGCCATTTTGAGAGGAAAAAACCAAACACTTGGCTGCAGGAAAGACAAAATGGCTTTACAAAATGCAGCCAGTGCAAGGCGTGTCAAGTAGGACGCAATTTGAAAAAACTAAAGGATCCCAAAGGAAAGACTTTTAATGTGGAAAACACCATCACCTGTAAAACAATGCATGTGGTGTATCTATTGCAATGTTTCTGTGGAAAAAGATATATCGGAAGCATGATTTGTCCACTGAACAAACGAACATTGGAACACATACGAGCAATAGAAAACCAAGCTCAAAGCTATGCTATGGCTAAACACATGTTGACCCATGAAAACAAGTCATGGAAGGATATAACCTACAGTGGGATGGTAACAGTGCCAATCAAAGAGAGGGGTGGCAACAGAATGAAGACACTGCGATGCCTGGAATCAAGGCTGATCATTCGCTTTAAAACAAAGATCCCGTATGGATTAAACGGGGATGAGGAACTTCATGTGCATCTTTGAGTGAATCCCCCTCCATACAAAGAACCTGGCTAATAACATCTCTGATGAAACAACGTAGAGCACACAAGGAATAATGTAACTGCCACAATCCAGGGCACTAAGTCCCGATACAATTATAAACTTTCCTCCACAACACAGATACAAAAATAAGGGGAATTCCGTGAATGCAGGAATAATCACAGAGTTGAATGGTGAATCTAGACATACAATCAACCCAACAATGGAAAAGGATTGACAATTAATGAAACGCCATCTAACTAACTGAGAGAAAATTTGAGTGTGGAGAGGGAAGCACCGTGAATAACTACGGATTAAGCTGACGAATAAATATAAATTGGAATATGGCAGACACATGCCCTTGTAAAGTTGCCAGAGACACTTGAACTTTAAACTTTGCACGGAAAAGAGTCACGAAAACAAATAAAACTGTGTGGTGAATATTTGAAGTTAAGCAACAACTACCAGACCCATAATGCACCATAATAGTGCTAATCTGATTGACTGGTATAAAAGAGTAAAAGAAAAGAAGGACAAATGTTTGAGACCGTGAGCAAGATCGTGAGATCGAAACCCGTAGGTTGAAGTGCTGTGTGTTTTAATGGCATTGTAATAATTAAAACCTGCTGAAACTATATCCTGGAAGAGTGCGAGTATAATTTATTGGTGAAAAAAATATATATATATATATATATTCCTTGACTCTCTTCCACCAACCGCTGCTCCACTACACCACGGGTGCCTCCTACCGCACGGTGGAGTGCGTATTATTATCCACAACACTCGGTCCCTATCCTCGGACCGTTTTCCAATAAAGAGCACTCAAGCTGTTTCGCGCAGTTCACATGCCATATTTATTAATAGAATTCGCAGTTTTTAAAGGGGTTTAACAAACGCGTTTTGGCGTTCCGCCTTTGTCAGTGTAAACCTACTTTATATTCAATGTGCATTAAATAAAGTTTCATTGTGACATTCAGTCACGTGCATTAAAGGAAATAAAAAACGGCACAATTGATACAATTCATTCATTGTGGCGGCCATCTTTCAGTGATCAAAATAACACTTCGTAAGTATCATTGTCTTTATCAATTGTCCATTAATTATACATCTGTGACATTTGTCGTACTGAGACTATATTACATTATACTATTATTTTACAATTGTCATTTTGTTATTTTGATTTCATAACTTTTACTGCCTTATTGGCCTGGATTTATTGTGCCATTAGTTAACATTCTGCCCGCACTAATGTTGCCCTGAATGGGCTGATGTTATTTTGGGTAGGATGTAACATTATTAAAATTCGGACTTGGATAAGGGAGTTCAGCTGGAGGGATGAACAGAAAATGTATTGATAAGATAATTTTATTGATAATACCGGAGTCTACCCTATGTGTGCCCACATCTCTTCTTCGTTGTTGAGGCCACCTGGGGTCTTAGTCTGGAGCATTATGATAAACCTAGACTCTAGGGTTCTGAGTTTTTTAACCCAGTCTCCCCCTCGTTCTGCTTTTACCAGTTGATCTAGGACAAAGAAAGTGAGTAAATTACTGTTGCTTTTATGCATTAGTTCGAAGTGACGAGCAACAGGATAGCTCTGGTCCCTTGTAGTAATTGCTCTCATATGCTCCAAGACTCTCAACTTCATTTGTTTCGTAGTGCTACCCACATACTTTTTCCCACATGGGCACATCAAGCAGTACACAGTGAACTCCGAATTGCAATTTAGCAATTTGGGTATCACTGTTCTGCCTGTTTGACCTGGTATTTGGTAGTCTTTGACTTTATGTGAATTCTTGCATGCTTTGCATTTCATGCATGGGTAGAATCCTAAAACTGGTAGCTTCTTTTTCTTTTTGCATTCATAATGGCTATTGACCAAATGATCTTTAAGAGAGTTTCCTATCCTATATGTCACTAGTGGGTAATCCGATAGCTCTTTTCCCACAACATTGTCGGATTTAAGAATGTTCCAATTTTTTTTAAGGATTTGAAACACCTCTGAAGATTTTTCGGAGAAGTTGGTAATTAATCTCAGTTTCAAATCTCCACTCTTTGGTTTGTCAATTAATAGTTCATTCCTTCCTATTGCATAAACTTGAAGTCTGGTTTGGGGATACAGTATTGGCGGAACTTTTGCCTGTTTGTTTCGGAACACCCCCACTTGGGAATATACGGGCAGACGGAGCCCACTGGGGTATGGATTATGAGGCAGACTACAATCACCAAGATGCAACATCAGACACGCCCATGGGGGCAAGACATTTAAACTTGGTTTGTGGCGCGCTTTCCATTTTCTGCTGTCCGTGAGTGCATGCCAGTGAACAAGAGCTGTTGTGCTCGAAATGCGTCTGGCGCTCATTGTGTTTTGAAGGACTGGTGGCACGTTCCTACAATTTCCAAATAAAAGGTGTAAGCTTTAAGTGTGTGGCTTCTTCGTGTTGGGGCAACTCTTCTGTTTTGGATATATACGGCTCGCTCAGGCCGTGAAGGAGCCCCACTGCCGATTGAAGCAGGTTCGCAGAGTCATGAACATTTAGACGCTGCTGAAACTTGGAGTCCGGTTTGGGGATACAGTATTTGCGGAACTTGTGCCTGTTTGTTTCGTAACACCCCCACTTGGGAATATACGGGCAGACGGAGCCCACTGGGGTATGGATTACAAGGCAGACTACAATCACCAAGATGCAACATCAGACACGCCCATGGGGGCAGGACATTTAAACTTGGTTTGTGGCGCGCTTTCCATTTTCTGCTGTCCGTGAGTGCATGCCAGTGAACAAGAGCTGTTGTGCTCGAAACGCGTCTGGCGCTCATTGTGTTTTGAAGGACTGGTGGCAGGTTCCTGCAATTTCCAAATAAAAGGTGTAAGCTCCAAGTGTGTGGCTTCTTCGTGTTGGGGCAACTCTTCCGTTTTGGATATATACGGCTCGCTCAGGCCGTGAAGGAGCCCCACTGCCGATTGAAGCAGGTTCGCAGAGCCATGAACATTTAGACGCTGCTGAAACTTGGAGTCCGGTTTGGGGATACAGTATTGGCGGAACTTGTGCCTGTTTGTTTCGGAACATCCCCAATTGGGAATATACGGGCAGACGGAGCCCACTGGGGTATGGATTACAAGGCAGACTACAATCACCAAGATGCAACATCAGACACGCCCATGGGGGCAAGACATTTAAACTTGGTTTGTGGCGCGCTTTCCATTTTCTGCTGTCCATGAGTGCATGCTAGTGAACAAGAGCTGTTGTGCTCGAAACGCGTCTGGCGCTCATTGTATTTTGAAGGACTGGTGGCAGGTTCCTGCAATTTCCAAATAAAAAGTGTAAGCTCCAAGTGTGTGGCTTCTTCGTGTTGGGGCAACTCTTCTGTTTTGGATATGTACAGCTCGCTCAGGCCGTGAAGGAGCCCCACTCCCGATTGAAGCAGGTTTGCAGAGTCATGAACATTTAGACGCTGCTGAAACTTGGAGTCTGGTTTGGGGATACAGTATTGGCGGAACTTGTGCCTGTTTGTTTCGGAACACCCCCACTTGGGAATATACGGGCAGATGGAGCCCACTGGGGTATGGATTACAAGGCAGACTACAATCACCAAGATGCAACATCAGACACGCCCATGGGGGCAGGACATTTAAACTTGGTTTGTGGCGCTCTTTCCATTTTCTGCTGGCCGTGAGTGCATGCCAGTGAACAAGAGCTGTTGTGCTCGAAACGCGCCTGGCGCTCATTGTGTTTTGAAGGACTGGTGGCAGGTTCCTGCAATTTCCAAATAAAATGTGTAAGCTCCAAGTGTGTGGCTTCTTCGTGTTGGGGCAACTCTTCTGTTTTGGATATATATATATATATATATATATATAACCTACTGGCGGTCGCCAGTAGGTAGTTATAGTTAAAAACTTGTTTCCATAGGAAATCCACAACATTCTATCTGGAATAACTTTGGCTCTGATGGACGAATCTTTGCGAATTTCACCAAGAAAATGGCCTGCTTGGTCCCGCTCCTTCCCTGAAAGTTTCGGGGTGATTCATCAAGTGGGGCCGAGAAAAAGGGGGTCCCAAAACGTGTTTTCCCCATGCAATTTTCCATAGGGACCTTTAGCCAGGGCTACAGCCCAAACGGCTGAACGGAATTACACCAAACTTGGCAGAGAGGTAGAGTTCGGTTTGCAGATTGTGATTTTTGCTAAATGGTGTAAATCCGTTCAGTAGTTTCTGAGAAAATTAAAAGTAAAATCATAGCGATATCTAGAGACGGAGTTCTACACGCGTACGGAGATCCGTTCAATTACAAGCGCAAACTGCATGCTGATTGGCTGTCAGCTGTCTGTCAACACTCTAAACCAGGAAGTGTTGGTGGCCATCTTGTGCCTCGGTAGAACCGAGTCCCAAGAAAACAGGGAAGCAAAGGTGAAAACGAAGAAAAGGGGGCTGGGTAGAAACACCCTGACCCCCTAGGCCTGCTCAGGGGGTCCCACAAGGACCAGAGGTTCCCTAGGGGCCAACTAGTCCAACAGGTACTTCCATTAAGCGCCATGGAGCTGCGTTGCAGTGAGTTGTAAAAAGGGGCCGTGCCCTCTGAACACCTCTCTGCAACACAGCTCCCTGGCACATACTGGAGGTACCTGGTGGGCTTGTTGGCTCACAGGGACCTCAGGATTGAAGAGGAATTAATTCCCCAATCTAAAACCCTCCACAGGGCGTGTTTGCACACATGTCACCTCAGGCACCGCCCCCTTCCTTCACTATTGAGCACAATATTCCTCTAAAATCAGCGGAAATACGAATTCCGATTTACTCACCTGTTATCACGAGAGACGTCAGTGCTGCATCTTTGAGCACAGTACGGACCCTGAAAAGTAAATATAAGCATACTTACCAGTAACTTGTCTTTCCTTCCATAGGAATCTATTGTGTGGTTTTCACCAGAAAAGTTTCTAAGTGTCTATTTTTGAAACGTACAAATATTCCTCTAAAATCAGCCGAACTACGAATTGCGATTTACTCACCTGTTATCAGGAGAGACCTCAGTGCTGCATCTTTCAGCCCACTACTGATCCTGAAAATTAATTCTAATTGTAGTTACAGTAACTTGAATTTTCTTCCACAGGCTAACATTGACTGGTTTGAGATGTCATCAGTGATGTCATGAGTGATGTCACTGACCATGTCATGAGTGATGTAATATGTGACGTCATAAGCAGTGCATTACGGGGGAATTTAAATGGTTTTGTATGAGTGAAATGCCCAGCTAACTATAACGTGTCTGAAACCTATGGTTTTTTCAGTGAATTTCTAAGGTTTTTGAAATGCTAATTCCTAACTATAACGTGGCTGAAACCTATGGTTTTTTCAGTGAAAAAAAAAAAAAAAAAAAAAATATATATATATATATATATATATATATATATATATATATATATATATATATATATATATATATATCCACGAGCACCTCCTTTGCGAGAAAAGAGTGGAAGCCACAGCGGGGGAACATCAAGGAGGCCACTTTATTTCAATAAAATACACATGACAGGCAAATGCATTTTGGCTGTTGAGCCTTCTTCAGTGCCCGGTAAGTAAAGCAGGAGGTGTGCCCAATCCCCCTGGAAGCATGTCCCGCTCTTTGCTGAATGGCTGGAACCATATCACACCCCCTCCAAGTGGAAACACCGCCCTTACTGCTGCCCATTGTGTAGTAACGGACTGCAAGTCCCAGAATGCACTATTCCGGTCCTGAGCGATGCTGGGGCTGGCGAGTCAAGGAGATGGACATTGCCACTATCCTGATGTGTCCAACTGAGCAAAAGTACCCCCTTGAGTCCCCTCAACGCACCAACCTTCGGTCCAAGAGTCAATTAGGCGAGGGACCCAATGTCAGTGCATCAGGCCCAGTGTGAGGCAGAATGGCCTCAGCATCGCTTCTCTTCTCCCCGGAATGTGAAGGTGGCTCTCCACAAACCGATACCTCAGAGAACACCACAGGAGCAGCCGCAGGCGCCCACACCAATGAACACCAGAGCCAACTTGCGATGTGGGGGCTTCAAAAAGCGTGTCACTGGCCAACACGCTGAAAATATCCACGCGTACCTCCTTTGCGAGAAAAGAGTGGAAGACACAGCGGGGGAACATCAAGGAGGACACTTTATTTCAACAAAATACACATGACAGGCAAATGCATTTCGGCTGTTGATCCTTCTTCAGTGACTGGTAGGTAAAGCAGGAGGCTTGCAAAATCCCCCTGCAAGTATGTCCCGCTCTTTTCTGAATGGCCGGAACCATATCACACTCCCTCCAAGTGGAAAAACCACCCTTACTCCTGCCCATTGTGTAGTAATGGACTGCAAGTCCCAAAATGCACTATTCTGGTCCTGAGAGATGCTGGGGCCGGCGAGTCAAGGAGATGGACACGGCCACTATCCTGATGTGTCCAACTGAGCAAAAGTACCCCATCGAGTCCCCTCACCGCACCAACCTTCGGTCCGAGAGTCAATTAGGCGAGGGCCCCAATGTCAGTGCATCAGGCCCAGTGTGAGGCAGAATGGCATCAGCATCGCTTCTCTTCTCCCCGGAATGTGAAGGTGGGATCTCGACAAACCAATACCTCGGAGAACACCACAGGAGCAGCCGCATCCGCCCACACCAATGAACACCAGAGCCAACTTACGATGCGGGGGCTTCCAAAAACGTGTCACTGGCCAACACGCTGAAAATATCCACGAGCACCTCATTTCCGAGAAAAGAGTGGAAGCCACAGCGGGGGAACATCAAGGAGGCCACTTTATTTCAATAAAATACACATGACAGGCAAATGCATTTTGGCTGTTGAGCATTCTTCAGTGCCCGGTAAGTAAAGCAGGAAGTGTGCCCAATCCCCCTGGAAGTATGTCACGCTCTTTGCTGAATGGCTGGAACGATATCGCACCCCCTCCAAGTGGAAACACCGCCCTTACTGCTGCCCATTGTGTAGTAACGGACTGCAAGTCCCAGAATGCACTATTCCGGTCCTGAGCGATGCTGGGGCTGGCGAGTCAAGGAGATGGACATTGCCACTATCCTGATGAGTCCAACTGAGTAAAAGTACCCCCTTGAGTCCCCTCACCGCAACAACCTTCGGTCCAAGAGTCAATTAGGAGAGGGCCCCAATGTCAGTGCATCAGGCCCAGTGTGAGGCAGAATGGCCTCAGCATCGCTTCTCTTCTAATTGGAATGTGAAGATGGGCTCTGGACAAACCGATACCTCGGAGAACACCACAGGAGCAGCCGCAGTCGCCCACACCAATGAACATCAGAGCCAACTTGCGATGCGGGGGCTTCCAAAAGCGTGTCACTGGCCAACACGCTGAAAATATCCACAAGCACCTCCTTTGCGAGAAAAGAGTGGAACCCACAGCGGGGGAACATCAAGGAGGCCACTTTATTTCAATAAAATACACATGACAGGCAAATGCATTTCGGCTGTTGAGCCTTCTTCAGTGCCCAGTAAGTAAAGCAGGAGGCGTGCCCAATCCCCCTGGAAGTATGTCCCGCTCTTTGCTGATTGGCTGGAACCATATCACACTCCCTCCAAGTGGAAACACCGCCCTTACTGCTGCCCATTGTGTAGTAACGGACTACAAGTCCCAGAACGCACTATTCCGGTCCTGAGCGATGCTGGGGCCTGCGAGTCAAGGAGATGGACACGGCGACTATCCTGATGTGTCCAACTGAGCAAAAGTACCCCCTCGAGTCCCCTTTGCGCACCAACCTTCGGTCCGAGAGTCAATTAGGCGAGGGCCCCAATGTCAGTGCATCAGGCCCAGTGTGAGGCAGAATGGCCTCAGCACCGCTTCTCTTCTCCCCGGAATGTGAAGGTGGGCTCTCGACAAACCGATACCTCGGAGAACACCACAGGAGCAGCCGCAGCCGCCCACACCAATGTACACCAGAGCCAACTTGCGATGCGGGGGCTTCCAAAAGCGTGTCACTGGCCAACACACTGAAAATATCCACGAGCACCTCCTTTTCGAGAAAAGAGTGGAAGCCACAGCGGGGGAACATCAAGGAGGCCACTTTATTTCAATAAAATACACTTGACAGGCAAATGCATTTCGGCTGTTGAGCCTTCTTCAGTGCCCAGTAAGTAAAGCAGGAGGCGTGCCCAATCCCCCTGTAAGTATGTCCCGCTCTTTGCTGAATGGCTGGAACCATATCACACCCCCTCCAAGTGGAAACACCGCCCTTACGGCTGCCCATTGTGTAGTAACGGATTAAAAGTCCCAGAACGCACTATTCCGGTCCAGAACGATGCTGAGGCCGGCAAGTCAAGAAGATGGACACGGCGACTATCCTGATGTGTCCAACTGAGCAAAAGTACCCCCTCGAGTCCCCTTTGCGCACCAACCTTCGGTCCGAGAGTCAATTAGGCGAGGGCCCCAATGTCAGTGCATCAGGCTGTGGTAAATAAATAATTTATTACCGGATCTATTTTTCAGAATAATCAATAAAACAGGTAGCTCAATAAATAAGAGTCAAGATTCGAGGTAGCTGGAGTTTACAGGCTTTTAATCAGGCATAACAGGACAGGAACAGGACAGCCTGCATGGGAATGGGATGGCAGCTGCCGGGGGCAGGATCTGGGAATGACTAGCAAACTTTTTAATATGGGTGCACAATATATATACTTAAACAAAATACATTACATTCAATACAGTAGGCGTAGCAGTAGGTGTGGTTTGTAACAGTCGCGAAAGATAAGGCATAAAGTGGGTGTAACAAGAGGCGTGTACAGGGCGTATACATAGACATGTGATATGAACGTCACAGAATATGTCATAAATGGGGCGGAAACATGGAGGGGGCTACCTGAGCAGCTGGGACCTCTAACCTAGTGGTGCGCGCAAACTGGCAATGACGTGTTACCAGGAGGAACTGGGGGCTATGACTTCTGCGCTAGAAGAGGAGACTAAAGTCTGGAGTGTCAGAGCGACATGTACCCAGGCATATCTAGTATCTGATGTTTAGAGAACATGTTGATAGAATCCAAAAGTTAATCAGGGTAAAGGCTAACAGACATTAAGACTGGTGCATGCATTATTCTACATGTAGTGCGGGTGCGAGGAATATTCTATGAATATAATACAGTATTTCTCTTACATGGAGACACAAAGGCTAGACCATGACGGAAACTATTGATGCGATTCAGTAGTTTAGGAATGCAGAGAAGGAGGGCTGGACTGATAACTAGAATCATAACATACTCTTGGCAGACTGGGAGGCAGAGCCAGGCCGAGCCGGGCACTGCGTGGCATGAAAGTAAGCTAAGGGTCAGGGATACAGGTGGGGGCTGTATCGCTCCTCGGAGAGGATTCAGGAGACAGGAGCTGAATCTGAGTCCGGGCCCTTTTGAGGCCTAGAAACGGGGACAATTCAATGAATTAACGTGCACACTGTAAAACGTGGCAACGTAGCTTTACATAGGCCTGATATTCGTTATATTCACGAAAACTGGAAACTGGCATACTAGAGATGGACACAACTGTAATTGCGTCTTTAATTGATCAGAAGGGGATACATGCATATCGATCATGCACATATAACATAACATGGGGAACACGTAGGCACATACAACATGGCAAAATTTACTTTTCCACATTCCCTCCTTGTGCCCTACGTTTCCATCAGGAAACATCTCTATTCATGATACCATCTATTAGTTCATATAGCATCATTTGCTCGTCTCGAATTGTCTTGGAACGGGATTTAGGACTAGGAATACAAGAGGTAGCACAAATGCCGCAAATCGCAGGGCCACATTGTATACAGAGGCAGCAACTGAATATGATCATTACTGCAATACCTAGGAATGACAATACTTTCCATCCCCAGGCAGATATGATACTCCAGAGCCAACCGGACCATGTCCAGGTGCCTGGATTCTGGTGTAACTGATGGGCAATTTTATGAAGTCTGGTTATAGCTGAATAAACAGACGGCACGTTATTAGGAATGAAAATGCAGCAACTAGATCCGATGACTCTACATGCTCCTCCTCTATCGGCCAGTATGACGTCAAGAACGAGACGATTTTGGAGCACGACAAATCTCATAGCAGATTGCTCTTCGGTTAAGTTACCTAGAGCAGAAGTAGTCTCATTCACTACTGCTTCAAGGGTTCTGGTAAGTCTACGTATTAGCTTACTATTCTGGATAGGTCCTATAAAGAAGAAAAAACCTTTATTAAAGTCTTGATACTGTTCTAGAGTAGTTTCAGTTTGATCGACAATTGGGGACTCGATCTCCCTTTTATGTCTGACGTGTACTAGATGTGTGTTTCTGTGATAATCAGATGAGGCTAGAAAAACTGGTGGCATTAGGAAGGCAATGTAACATGTTCCATCCCAATCGAGGGGCAGACGAACATATGCGGTCTGACCACAAACAAAATAAGAATGACGTGAGGTTTTGAAAATAGATTTCCCACTGTCACTATACTCGACAATAGTAGTACAATCACTGTGTCCTACATGTACTGAACCATTCTTTCTGACACATAATTTGCCTTTAACTGGTAGTACTGAAATAGCAGGCAAATCTAGAGTAGTATCGGACTGAACATTCAGGATCATAAAATTCGAAGAAAAATTACCTAAATTATAAACTTCATTTTCTAGATCTAACCCTGTTCTATGGGAGAGACCTTGCTTGTCTGGAAAACATGTTCTATTCAGAAGGGACATATCATTGGAGGATGACGTTAACGTGGACCATGCTCCACACGAACCATTATGTGAAAACGGATAAGGAAAGAGTGGCAGAACTCCCTTCGGTGTCTGGAAAGGGGGGAGTCGACCACACACCCAACAATTAGTGGCATTGCTGGTCTGGTGTGAATAGTGTAATATTCTAATAAACGTGTTATTTCGCATAGCAAGACGATAGGATAACTCGTGAGGAGGCAGATCACTGAATGTGTGCTCTACTGTAGCATTAGAAAACTTATTTACATGAGAAATTGGAAAACATAAATGTAATGCATAACTTGTGCAGGTAACCATAAGACTTAGAAACAATAAGAAACTTAGAATGACGATACATCTTATAGAGTTTTGACTAACTCTCTCACTAGGGGGGTCTATCTCATACATGTCAGAAACCTGTCTAACCGTTTCACCCGAGAGGGACTTAGACAATTAAACTGGCTGACTTATTTTACTAGACCTGAGTTTCTCTTTATACTCCTGCTGCGGAGTTTCCTCTAACAGAGAAGGCTTGAATTCAGAGTCAATTTTTAGGCAGTCCTTAGAAATGTCCTTTTTACGGAGTCCATGGAATTTCTTGATGTGGGACAGATGGACCCACCCCTTGCGGCCTTCCAACTTCACGGCCGTGCGGGTGTTCAGAAGAACTAGTCGTGGCTCCTTCCAACGAGGCTCCAGTGGACTTGAACTATCAAAATTCCGCACCAACACGAGGTTTCCTGGAATGACTTCATGCGGTTTAACCTCGGTGTTGTCTGGAAATGCGGCGGCAACCTGTGAACGACAAGAGTGTAGGGCAGACATCAAGGAAGCTAGGTAATCTGTCAGCATATTACTGGAAACATCTGTAATACTTCGGGGTCTAGGTGTACACCACATATTTGGGGGGCGGCCGAATACGACCTCATACGGGGACAGACCTGATCTGGAATGTGCAACCATCCTCATGAAGAATAAAGCAACTGGCAGGGCAACTAGCCAGTCTACACCTTTCTCTTTACATGTCTTAGCAATACGGATTTTCAGGGTCTGATTATGTCTCTCTACGAGACCGGCTGCTTCAGGATGGCGCACACAATGGAACTTCCACTGGTACCCTAACAAGAGGGAAACATGTTTCATTAACTCGGATGAGAATGGCTGGCCGTTATCAGAATACACGACCCTAGGGAGTCCATAGCGGGGAAAGAATTCACGTACCAACTGCTTGGCAGTGGTCGCGGCTGTATAATCTGGAACTGGATATGCTTCTGTCCACCTGGACAAAGCGCATACAACTACGAGGACATACTTGAAACCTCGACATCGCTCCATCTGAATATAATCCATCTGGAGGACTTCAAAAGGGTGGTCAGGGGGTTGGAATCCACCTTGTTCCACCGGGACACTTTTACCTGGATTGAACTGGCAACATATCATACAAGTACGGACTTTCTGCTTGGCTGCAGCTCGTAAGTGCTTGTTGAACCAAAGGTTCTGTATACTGTCTAACATAGCTTTTTCTCCTAGATGTGCTGGACTATGTGCGGTATTAATAATGACTTGAACCATAGAGTCGGGGAGAAACCATGTGGCTTTTCCCTTCGTCACCCATCCCTGATTTGTCTGGACCCCTCCTTGATCGGACCATTTCTTGATTTCTTCGGGAGTAGCATGTAACTGTATGTCTATGACATCTTGTGTAGGGTCCTTAACTGTCATACAAGTAGTCGGATCTGGAGTGAGTGTCTGTGTCGTGTTAACTAGAATGTCTGGAGTCTGAGCTGTAAGCTTGGCTGTTCGATCTGCTAGATCGTTACCTTGGGAAATGATATCAGTAACTTTCGTATGTGCCTTGCACTTCATGATGGCAATAGCTGTCGGTAAATGTATTGCATCTAACAGAGCTTGAATGAGGAGACCATGCTGAATCTTGGTTCCATGAGAAGTCATGAAACCTCTCTCTTGCCAGAGCACTCCGAAGTCGTGTACAACTCCGAATGCGTAACGTGAATCTGTATATATGTTTACTTTCTGGTTCTTAGCACGTATGCAGGCTTGGGTCAGAGCGACTAGCTCTGCTGCTTGAGCAGACAGGGTGTCAATACGATGTGTTTCTATAACTTCAGTTTCAGTAGTCACTGCATACGCGGCTACTAGTTCTCCTGTACTAGTTCTCATACATGAACCATCCACATAAAGTGTCAGGTCGGGATTAGGTAATGCAATGTCTGTCAGGTCTTGTCTTGGCTTGGTCATAGTGTTAACAACTTCCACACAGTCATGTGTGGCAGGATTTGAAGTAACTGACGGTAACAGTGTAGCAGGATTTAAAACGTTGCAGCGTCTGATTTCTATGTGTGGCTGGAACAGTGTCAGTTCATAACCTGTTAAACGTGCAATTGTCAAGTGCTGAGTCTGTGTTCGGTTTAAAAGAACTTCCACGGAGTGTGGAACTTGTACTGTCAGGGAGTGTCCTAACACTATGGAATCACTTTGTCTGATTGCTAGAGCTGTGGCTGCAACTGACTTGAAGTTTAATGGGTTTGTGAGGAGCACTCCGATATAAACAATGTATTCAACCTGTTAATCGGTGCTGCAACTAATCAGGTGTGTCACGCCTGGGACTAAATTATGGTTTAAGTGAGAAAAAACTCTCAGCTAGTTGCGCACTGTTCACTCAGTGTTATCCAACACTCATCAATGTAAACACAAAATCAAACTGAAACTTCAGTTATTTTAATTCATAACCTGTTACTTCTCTGAGCATCTAAGCGTTTTTACAAAATGCAAATAATGAACCAATTAAACATATAGTTTTCTGATTTTCAATTCAATTCATAAAACATTTTCATTTTCAAATCAACACAACGCAAAACATTTGATGATTGATTTTCACATTTTCATTTCATGCCCAATGCATTTCGGCACAACGGGTGTGCCTTCATCAGGGGCTGATCTGTAATAAAAGTAGAAACAATGGAACAGGTAAGTGTATTATGTGTGATGAATTCCATGGGGGTGTGTATTTACAAATGAAGCATCATCATACCTCTGATGGACGTTAATTCCTCTTATAACACTGTAAAAATGAAACAACAAACCGAAGAAGAAGCCAGTATTAAAATTGCCTAAACCAGATAAAAAACAATAATGCCATTCGTGCAAAAATATTAATGCCAGTTCAACAAACACAAGATCCGCTTACCTAGATGAAAACTGAAATGTGTCACCCTGTAAATACAAGTAACAGCCACAATATATACACCTATTAATTCGCATAGTATTCACAATGTAAAATCTCCATAATAAAGAAACTTGGTTCCTACCTGATTTGCAATGACTCTTCCAATCTAGAAAATATATATAATATGATATATTTGAAAATTATCCAAAACGGACTCCAGGTGTCCATAAGCGCCGCTAAATATCAAATCACTCACCTCATGCTCGCTAAGGTCTAACCTAAAACACAAAAACGAGTAGTTTTCAGCTCCATAGTGTCTCACTGCGACTGTTCTACAACAGTAAAACTAATGTTGCTCTCAATCCCGTATATAACCAAAGTACCCCTTTACCTTCTAATGGTGTCGTCACTGAATTAAACAGTAGTACTCAGCCTCGTCAACCGCTATAATCCAAACTGCCTTAAAACTCGTTTTATAATGGGGACAGGATCCAAGTAATAATGCTATCCAGATTGTGTACAGGACGTGAAAGAACAGATGATGAGGCGGCAGTTTGTCCTCAGTGTTGGTTAGGTTGGTGATAGCTTAAAGTGGGCTGACTACGGAGGTGTCAGTCCGTTTTTAGTGCAGCAGATGCAATCGTGAGAGTAGAGCCCACGAGCGTGGTGGGACTGCAGTGAACTTGATTAGCGCGAATATTCAGATGGTGTTTGATCACAGTATGCTATGCACGGCGCATCTTTCCCTGGGAGATAGCGTTCGGATTATTGGGTTTACTCCCTTTGAAAATGGCCGCAGTGGTTTCTTTGGTGATCGGTATATTTGGTGATAGAGTCCGTTTTCAGTGTTGGTGACAACTACACACTACAAACGCGGAGGATTGAGGCAATGGCGCGAGACGTCTTGTTTTAAGGCAGTTTGGATTATAGCGGTTGACGAGGCTGAGTACTACTGTTTAATTCAGTGACGACACCATTAGAAGGTAAAGGGGTACTTTGGTTATATACGGGATTGAGAGCAACATTAGTTTTACTGTTGTAGAACAGTCGCAGTGAGACACTATGGAGCTGAAAACTACTCGTTTTTGTGTTTTAGGTTAGACCTTAGCGAGCATGAGGTGAGTGATTTGATATTTAGCGGCGCTTATGGACACCTGGAGTCCGTTTTGGATAATTTTCAAATATATCATATTATATATATTTTCTAGATTGGAAGAGTCATTGCAAATCAGGTAGGAACCAAGTTTCTTTATTATGGAGATTTTACATTGTGAATACTATGCGAATTAATGGGTGTATATATTGTGGCTGTTACTTGTATTTACAGGGTGACACATTTCAGTTTTCATCTAGGTAAGCGGATCTTGTGTTTGTTGAACTGGCATTAATATTTTTGCACGAATGGCATTATTGTTTTTTATCTGGTTTAGGCAATTTTAATACTGGCTTCTTCTTCGGTTTGTTGTTTCATTTTTACAGTGTTATAAGAGGAATTAACGTCCATCAGAGATATGATGATGCTTCATTTGTAAATACACACCCCCATGGAATTCATCACACATAATACACTTACCTGTTCCATTGTTTCTACTTTTATTACAGATCAGCCCCTGATGAAGGCACACCCGTTGTGCCGAAATGCATTGGGCATGAAATGAAAATGTGAAAATCAATCATCAAATGTTTTGCGTTGTGTTGATTTGAAAATGAAAATGTTTTATGAATTGAATTGAAAATCAGAAAACTATATGTTTAATTGGTTCATTATTTGCATTTTGTAAAAACGCTTAGATGCTCAGAGAAGTAACAGGTTATGAATTAAAATAACTGAAGTTTCAGTTTGATTTTGTGTTTACATTGATGAGTGTTGGATAACACTGAGTGAACAGTGCGCAACTAGCTGAGAGTTTTTTCTCACTTAAACCATAATGCAACTGACTTGAGGCACGCAGGCAGAGCCTGGGCTACTGGATCTAATGTGCTCGAAAAATAAGCACAGGGCTTGTACTGTCCTGCTTGATCTTGTGTGAGAACAGATAATGCAGTACCATCACGTTCTGTGACAAAAAGTGTAAAAGGCTTACTGTAGTTCGGTGTAGCTAGAACAGGTGCTTGGCATAAGGCTTTCTTTAACTCATTAAAAACAAGTGTATGTTCCTGGGTCCAAGGGAGGACAGTCGATACGGCTGCCTCCTGTGTCGTTAACTGTATCAGTGGCTTGGCTAGAAATGCATACTGAGGAATCCATTGTCTGCAGTAAGAAGTGAGGCCAATAAAAGCTCGTACCTCCTTCTGTGTCTTGGGCTGTGGAAGACTCGCTATTAACTGGATACGATCTGGTGTCAACTGCCTACCCCACTTGGACAGTAAGTGGCCTAAGTAGATCACTTGCTGGACACAGAATTGTAATTTGGAAGGGGACACCTTGTGCCCCATCTCGGCTAAGAAATACAGAACTGTAAGTGACGCTCGCTCGCAGTCACGTTCAGAACGGGCTGTGATCAATAGATCATCGACATACTGGAGCAGGGCAGTGTCAGTTGGCATGTGAATATTGTCTAGTTGTCTCTTGAGTGCTTGACTGTAAATACTAGGACTTTCTGTGAAACCTTGAGGAGCTCGTGTGAATTTATAGCTCCTTCCATTTAAACAGAAACCGAAAAGGTACTGGCTGTCTGGATGAATGGGGACACTGAAAAATGCATTCTTGAGGTCAATGACAGTGAAAAATGTAGCTTCAGAATCAATGGCTGTTAATAGGGATGAAATATCTGGGACTACTGGGTACTGGGGAATGATACATTTATTAAGTTCTCGAAGGTCAATCACTAATCGATATACTGGAGGTGCATTTGGATCAGTACGTTTCATGACTGGAATGATAGGAGAATTACATACATTGGAGTCAGTTTCTACAACCACTCCTTGAGCAATAAGCTCGTCAATAATTTTGGATAAGGCTGCTACAGCCTCAGGTGGCAATCTGTACTGTCTGATTCGTGGCAAAACTATACCTTGCTTGAGAGTCACACGATGGGGTGTGATTTTCATACAACCAACATCAGTTGGACCTTGTGCCCATAGATGCTGTGGGACATTCAGTAATCTTGGATCAAAATCACGTAATACATAGTGACCTTTAAAGTCTCTTAAAAACAATCGGACTCCTTCTGGGGAACAGCATATAACTGCACCTAATTCTTTCAATGTTTTAATGCCTAACAAATTTTCGGGACATGATTTAGTAAGTAACAAATCAGTAGTTCGGGACAATGGACCAACTTCTAGAGTAACTGGTTTTGAAATCTCATTAACAATCGGTTTTCCTGAAAATCCAAGGGAAACATTTTTAGAGCCTGAGAGCGGAGCCCCTGGAACCTCGTCATGACTGATAGTAGTCCTACTTGCCCCTGTATCAATCAGAAACTTTCTGTCTTTCCCTAATACTTGACTGTGTACATAGGGACCCTCTTGATCTACAGGTATCTCGATGAGAGGCAAGCCTACCTCCCTCTCTAGGCTGTTTCATGAATACTGTTGATACTCTGGATACTCTGACTGGGCATACTGGTACATTTGCTGTGTAACATGCTGTGTTGCAGCGATAGGCTGCGGTGCTGGAACTGTCTGTTGTGCATTCTGTGGTGACTGAGAAGTCTGTGAAACTTGTTCTTGTCTAGGCGGACGTGGTCTTTCTTTAGTTTTACCAGTAGCTATATTGTGTTTCAGAACTGTACACTCGTTTATAAAATGACCTGGCTGTTTACAGTAATTGCATGTCCCTTTAACGGGAGCTGCAGGATAACTGGCTTGATTCGGACCCCTCTTCTGACTGTCTTGTGGAACAGATTGGGCAACTAATACTTTCATTTTTGTGTCTTTCATACGTCTCCTTTCGTGTTCTTGCTCTTCCCTGATTCTGTTCTGGTGATACTGGAGCATCTGAAGCATTTGTGACGGGGTATTAGCTTGCCAGGTACTTTCGACTTTCAAAACTCGATTTTTAACTTGTGGACTTGAATTCTCGACTAGTTTGGTAACAAAAAGATGAGGGTATGACTCGCTACTCGTCTTCAGACCACTGTTAATAATAAAACATTTTTCAAATCTAGAATAAAAATCACTAGTGTCTTCATCCTGTTTCTGTTTGCATGCTGAGATTGCATCCCAGTCTTCCTTTTTCGTGGCTAGTAACCTTGGCAAAACTTGTATCAATAACTCGGGCAATTCTTTACATTTGTCCCCAAGACCGGTACCTGGTACTCGTATATTATCTTCAGCTTCTAGAGCTGTCCAATCAATCTTTTTCTCTCCCACCTCCCATTACTTTTCCTTGAGTTTTTCATATACACCTGCGGGCAACAGGACCTTTAGCATTTTAATTATATCTGGATACGTGTATTCTCCCATACGGAGCATGTCTTTTAATTCTCGATGGAACCCTGCTGGATCTTTGTCGTGACAGGGAATTAATTTTTTCATCTCTAAGAGTTCCATCTTTGTAATGGGGGTCTAAACAAATACTCGTTCTAGGCCACCACCCGTTCCTCTAACTGGATGTACTTCTCGTAACGGATGCTGTCTGTCTATGTAAAATGATTTACTTTCTGGAGGTGAGACATGAACAAAATGCGGATTCAGAAACGTTCTATATTTGTGGCGCTGTTCTAGAATGATACAAATTAAATCGGTACCTAAACCTCTCCATCTATACTGGAGTAACTCGTTCAGAACATCATGTAACGGACCTGGATCAGAATGTTGTCCCTCATACAGTGTAATGAGGTGCTGGATCATATACATACCCACCAGTCGCTGCTCGGCTGGGGGCAGTTTCAGAAACATTTGTGCCACTATTTCGTCTGGAAAAGTGGTAGAATCAGTAGTCCATCGGACTGCTGATCGGGCTAGTTCTTGTTCATGCATAGTACTAAGTTCACTATAACCGATTTGTGATTTCAGAATGTGATCGGTAACTTGAAATACTTGTTCAAGAGAACCTTGTTCTGGTGCTGGAGGAGGAAAGACTTTCTTGTGTTCTAGGCGTGAATGTCGGTCTAGAAGTCTAGTTCTACCTACATACGCTATTCTGGCGGTATTCTCGTCTTCTACCTCTTCAGTATCAGTGTTGTCTTCTTTCTCAGACACTTGTAATGCTTTGCGTTTCTCGTGTAACCTTATTATTTCCTTACGAATTTTCTTGTACATACTCTCTATACTAGCTAGTGTCTTGTGTCTTCCCTCGGCTATATGATCACTCCACCTTGTCAGGACTTTCATTTCGGTCGGATCTTTATCTGGATAATCTTGTTCCCTTATTAAACAATTAATCAGAAACTTTAATAGCATGAGCTGAGTCTCGGCTTTCCTTTGAGACATGGCTTCGCCAATACTTTCTGGGTCTGTTCCTGTACGGATGAAACGATATATTCTGTCTAGATCTTCTTTCATATCTGGTAGGGTGTCCAAATACTCGGTCACCCGTCTTACACGTAATGAATATATAACCATATTATCATCGCCTGGGACTGGATCATAACGGCATTCGGTGAGAGCTCGCTTAATATCTGCAACGGACTGGGGTTTAGGCGTACGCTGTAACGCACGTTCATGTAGTTCAAGTAACGTTACACGTTTGTGTTGGGGCGGGGTTCCCGGAGGACTTCCCCCTGTGGCCCCTAGACTAGAATCATCGACGGGTATCGTACGGGCCGGGAGAGTAACGGATGTAGCGGGTACTTGTACTGTGGGCTGGACCGGGGGAACTGTAACAGGTGCTGTAACATTAACTGGACCCACGGGGCCAGCGACTGGAGGAACAGGAATTACATTATTTATAGGAGCAGGCGGAACAGGATTAGCATATTCGGGGACTGTGTCGTCCAAGTAGGACGAGAGAAAAATATCAGCTGCGGTCGGTTTGTGACGTAGCTTAATCGGAACTAATGGACGCTTCCGGGGTTGCTTTTGGCAAGCCCTCGGTAAGAAGAGGATACATACCCTTAATAAGGGCATTTCTCTGTCTGTCTGACTGTTCGGCTTTAACTCGTTCACCTATTTCGATTAATTCCCTTTCTTGGGCTCTTTCTGAGGATTCCCTACTTAGTTCTGCTTTTCTGATTTCTATTTCTGTTCTTTTATGAGATTCTTTGCGCCATAACTCGATGGCATCTTTCTGGGACTGTCTGGCTTTCTTTTTCCATAATGCTTCTTCTACTCGCATGATGCACTCGGCATCCCATGTACCCAATACGGGCCATCTATATTTCTCTACTAGATCTTTAGTATACTCGACCCATAAGTCTAGATATAATATGGCACTTATGCCATGCTTATGATACATAAAATGACCTGGACTGTCCCTAGGCGGGACAGGAACTGCTTCTTCGAGCAGACCTCTTCTGGTTTTTAACTGACGTAACTTCGAGAACAGAGGCATGACTTAGACTGGAATCTAGACACAATACAATACACAATAAACACAATAATAACTTGAAAACAGATCACTCATACCACGACATTGAAAACACATGAAATAACATTTAAAATAACAGTTCGAACAGAATACTACCTGGAATACTGAGAACAGAAACACATGAATTTCTCGAGAACAGAACTTACTGGAATGACTAGATGCACTGCTAAAACAGTACGAAACTTACCGGTCTCATAAAGAGACACGTCAGGACCCGCATCCACCTAGGTGGACACTTCGTGTTGGATCTGTGTACCCAAACCCACGGACCAGAGACAATTAATTGACCCTGTCTAGATACTACCCCAGCAACGGTACTCACCGGGCAGCAAGAACGGAAGGCCTCGGACTGGACTGGACTGCTACGACGACGGACGGACGAACTTCGGACTTCAGTTACAGGTGGGCCTCTGGATACCTCGGACCTTGGACTCTCGGCTTGGGCTCTGGTCGGGACTCGCCGCGTTCCTCCACCGCCTCGTCTGGATGCTGGACCGCAACCTCCGTCTCCTCCGTGGGCCTGAGGGATACTTGAAGCAGAAATATCTGCACGTGGCCGGTATGGTTCCGTCACGGCTGCAGAGGATCAGGGGGCCTGCGTGGCTTCTCCGGCGCGTGGGGAAAGGGCAAGTCCCTATTCGGGCGCCATTATGTGGTAAATAAATAATTTATTACCGGATCTATTTTTCAGAATAATCAATAAAACAGGTAGCTCAATAAATAAGAGTCAAGATTCGAGGTAGCTGGAGTTTACAGGCTTTTAATCAGGCATAACAGGACAGGAACAGGACAGCCTGCATGGGAATGGGATGGCAGCTGCCGGGGGCAGGATCTGGGAATGACTAGCAAACTTTTTAATATGGGTGCACAATATATATACTTAAACAAAATACATTACATTCAATACAGTAGGCGTAGCAGTAGGTGTGGTTTGTAACAGTCGCGAAAGATAAGGCATAAAGTGGGTGTAACAAGAGGCGTGTACAGGGCGTATACATAGACATGTGATATGAACGTCACAGAATATGTCATAAATGGGGCGGAAACATGGAGGGGGCTACCTGAGCAGCTGGGACCTCTAACCTAGTGGTGCGCGCAAACTGGCAATGACGTGTTACCAGGAGGAACTGGGGGCTATGACTTCTGCGCTAGAAGAGGAGACTAAAGTCTGGAGTGTCAGAGCGACATGTACCCAGGCATATCTAGTATCTGATGTTTAGAGAACATGTTGATAGAATCCAAAAGTTAATCAGGGTAAAGGCTACCAGACATTAAGACTGGTGCATGCATTATTCTACATGTAGTGCGGGTGCGAGGAATATTCTATGAATATAATACAGTATTTCTCTTACATGGAGACACAAAGGCTAGACCATGACGGAAACTATTGATGCGATTCAGTAGTTTAGGAATGCAGAGAAGGAGGGCTGGACTGATAACTAGAATCATAACATACTCTTGGCAGACTGGGAGGCAGAGCCAGGCCGAGCCGGGCACTGCGTGGCATGAAAGTAAGCTAAGGGTCAGGGATACAGGTGGGGGCTGTATCGCTCCTCGGAGAGGATTCAGGAGACAGGAGCTGAATCTGAGTCCGGGCCCTTTTGAGGCCTAGAAACGGGGACAATTCAATGAATTAACGTGCACACTGTAAAACGTGGCAACGTAGCTTTACATAGGCCTGATATTCGTTATATTCACGAAAACTGGAAACTGGCATACTAGAGATGGACACAACTGTAATTGCGTCTTTAATTGATCAGAAGGGGATACATGCATATCGATCATGCACATATAACATAACATGGGGAACACGTAGGCACATACAACATGGCAAAATTTACTTTTCCACAAGGCCCAGTGTGAGGCAGAATGGCCTCAGCATCGCTTCTCTTCTCCCTGGAATGTGAAGGTGGGATCTCGACAAACCGATACCTCGGAGAACACCACAGGAGCAGCCGCATCCGCCCACACCAATGAACACCAGAGCCAACTCGCGATGCGGGGGCATCCAAAAGCGTGTCACTGGCCAACACGCTGAAAATATCCACGAGCACCTCCTTTGCGAGAAAAGAGTGGAAGCCACAGCGGGGGAACATCAAGGAGGACACTTTATTTCAATAAAATACACATGACAGGCAAATGCATTTTGGCTGTTGAGCCTTCTTCAGTGCCCGGTAAGTAAAGCAGGAGGTGTGCCCAATCCCCCTGGAAGTATGTCCCGCTCTTTGCTGAATGGCTGGAACCATATCACACCCCCTCCAAGTGGAAACACCGCCCTTACTGCTGCCCATTGTGTAATAACGGACTGCAAGTCCTAGAATGCACTATTCCGGTCCTGATCGATGCTGTGGCTGGCGAGTCAAGGAGATGGACATTGCCACTATCCTGATGTGTCCAACTGAGCAAAAGTACCCCCCTGAGTCCCCTCACCGCACCAACCTTCGGTCCAAGAGTCAATTAGGCGAGGGCCCCAATGTCAGTGCATCAGGCCCAGTGTGAGGCAGAATGGCCTCAGCATCGCTTCTCTTCTCCCCGGAATGTGAAGGTGGGCTCTCCACAAACCGATACCTCAGAGAACACCACAGGAGCAGCCGCAGCCGCCCACACCAATGAACACCAGAGCCAACTTGCGATGCGGGGGCTTCCAAAAGCGCGTCACTGGCCAACACGCTGAAAATATCCACGAGCACCTTCTTTGCGAGAAAAGAGTGGAAGCCACAGCGGGGGAACATCAAGGAGGCCACTTTATTTCAATAAAATACACATGACAGGCAGATGCATTTTGGCTGTTGAGCCTTCTTCAGTGCCCGGTAAGTAAAGCAGGAGGTGTGCCCAATCCCCCTGGAAGCATGTCCCGCTCTTTGCTGAATGGCTAGAACCATATCACACCCCCTCCAAGTGGAAACACCGCCCTTACTGCTGCCCATTGTGTAGTAACGGACTGCAAGTCCCAGAATGCACTATTCCGGTCCTGAGCGATGCTGGGGCTGGCGAGTCAAGGAGATGGACATTGCCACTATCCTGATGTGTCCAACTGAGCAAAAGTACCCCCTTGAGTCCCCTCACCGCACCAACCTTCGGTCCAAGAGTCAATTAGGCGAGGGCCCCAATGTCAGTGCATCAGGCCCAGTGTGAGGCAGAATGGCCTCAGCATCGCTTCTCTTCTCCCCAGAATGTGAAGGTGGGCTCTCCACAAACCGATACCTCAGAGAACACCACAGGAACAGCCGCAGCCGCCCACACCAATGAACACCAGAGCCAACTTGCGATTCGGGGGCTTCCAAAAGCGTGTCACTGGCCAACACGCTGGAAATATCCACGAGCACCTCCTTTGCGAGTAAAGAGTGGAAGCCACAGCTGGGGAACATCAAGGAGGCCACTTTATTTCAATAAAATACACATGACAGGCAAATGCATTTCGGCTGTTGAGCCTTCTTCAGTGCCCGGTAAGTAAAGCAGGAGGCGTGCCCAATCCCCCTGGAAGTATGTCCCGCTCTTTGCTGAATGGTTGGAACCATATCACACCCCCGCCAAGTGGAAACACCACCCATACTGCTGCCCTTTGTGTAGTAACGGAGTGCAAGTCCCAGAATGCACTATTCCAGTCCTGAGCGATGCTGGGGCCAGCGAGTCAAGGAGATGGACAGGGCCACTATCCTGATGTGTCCAACTGAGCAAAAGTACCCCCTCGAGTCCCCTCACCGCACCAACCGTTAGTCCGAGAGTCGATTAGGCGAGGGCCCCAATGTCAGTTCATCAGGCCCAGAGTGAGGCAGAATGGCCTCAGCATCGCTTCTCCTCTCCCCGGAATGTGAAGGTGGGCTCTGGACAAACCGATACCTCCGAGAACACCACAGGAGCAGCCGCAGGCGCCCACACCAATGAACACCAGAGCCAACTTACGATGCGGGGGCTTCCAAAAGTGTGTCACTGGCCAACACGCTGAAAATATCCACGAGCACCTCCTTTGCGAGAAAAGAGTGGAAGACACAGCGGGGGAACATCAAGGAGGACACTTTATTTCAATAAAATACACATGACAGGCAAATGCATTTTGGCTGTTGAGCCTTCTTCAGTGCCCGGTAAGTAAAGCAGGAGGTGTGCCCAATCCCCCTGGAAGTATGTCACACTCTTTGCTGAATGGCTGGAACCATATCACACCCTCTCCAAGTGGAAACACCGCCCTTACTGCTGCCCATTGTGTAGTAACGGACTGCAAGTCCCAGAATGCACTATTCCGGTCCTGAGCGATGCTGGGGCTGGCGAGTCAAGGAGATGGACATTGCCACTATCCTGATGAGTCCAACTGAGCAAAAGTACCCCCTTGAGTCCCCTCACCGCAACAACCTTCGGTCCAAGAGTCAATTAGGCGAGGGCCCCAATGTCAGTGCATCAGGCCCAGTGTGAGGCAGAATGGCCTCAGCATCGCTTCTCTTCTCCCCGGAATGTGAAGGTGGGCTCTGGACAAACCGATACCTCAGAGAACACCACAGGAGCAGCCACAGCCACCCACATCAATGATCACCAGAGCCAACTTGCGATGCGGGGGCTTCCAAAAGTGTGTCACTGGCCAACACGCTGAAAATATCTACGAGCAGCTCCTTTGCAAGAAAAGAGTGGAAGCCACAGCGGGGGAACATCAAGGAGGCCACTTTATTTCAATAAAATACACATGACAGGCAAATGCATTTCGGCTGTTGAGCCTTCTTCAGTGCCCGGTAAGTAAAGCAGGAGGCGTGCCCAATCCCCCTGGAAGTATATCCTGCTCTTTGCTGAATGGCTGGAACCATATCACACCCCCTCCAAGTGGAAACACCGCCCTTACTGCTGCCCATTGTGTAGTAACGGACTATAAGTCCCAGAATGCCTATTCCGGTCCTGAGCGATGCTGGGGCCGGCGAGTCAAGGAGATGGACACGGCCACTATCCTGATGTGTCAAACTGAGCAAAAGTACCCCCTCGAGTCCCCTTACCGCACCAATGTTCGGTCCGAGGGTCAATTAGGTGAGGGCCCCAATTTCAGTGCATCAGGCCCAGTGTGAGGCAGAATGGCCTCAGCATCGCTTCTCTTCTCCCCGGAATGTGAAGGTGGGCTCTGGACAAACCGACACCTCAGAGAACACCACAGGAGCAGCCTTAGCCGCCCACACCAATGATCACCAGAGCCAACTTGCAATGCGAGGGCTTCCAAAAGTGTGTCACTGGCCAACACGCTGAAAAAATCCACGAGCAGCTCCTTTGTGAGAAAAGAGTGGAAGCCACAGCGGGGGGAACATCAAGGAGGCCACTTTATTTCAATTAAAATACACATGACAGCAAATGCATTTCGGCTGTTGATCCTTCTTCAGTGACCGGTAAGTAAAGCAGGAGGCTTGCCCAATCCCCCTGGAAGTATGTCCCGCTCTTTTTTGAATGGCTGGAACCATATCACACCCCCTCCAAGTGGAAACACCGCCCTTACTGCTGCCCATTGTGTAGTAACGGACTGCAAGTCCCAGAATGCACTATTCCGGTCCTGAGCGATGCTGGGGCCGGCGAGTCAAGGAGATGGACATGGCCACTATCCTGATGTGTCCAACTGAGCTAAAGTACTCCCTCGAGTCCCCTCACTGCCCCAACCTTTAGTCCGAGAGTCAATTAGGTGAGGGCCCCAATGTCAGTGCATCAGGCCCAGTGTGAGGCAGAATGGCCTCAGCACCGCTTCTCTTCTCCCCGGAATGTGAAGGTGGGCTCTCGACAAACCGATACCTCGGAGAACACCACAGGAGCAGCCACAGCCGCCCACACCAATGAACACCAGAGCCAACTTGCGATGCGGGGGCTTCCAAAACCGTGTCACTGGCCAACACACTGAAAATATCCACGAGCACCTCCTTTTCGAGAAAAGAGTGGAAGCCACAGCGGGGGAACATCAAGGAGGCCACTTTATTTCAATAAAATACACTTGACAGGCAAATGCCTTTCGGCTGTTGAGCCTTCTTCAGTGCCCAGTAAGTAAAGCAGGAGGCGTGCCCAATCCCCCTGTAAGTATGTCCCGCTCTTTGCTGAATGGCTGGAACCATATCACACCCCCTCCAAGTGGAAACACCACCCTTACTGCTGTCCATTGTGTAGTAACAGATTAAAAGTCCCAGAACGCACTATTCCGGTCCAGAGCGATGCTGGGGCCGGCGAGTCAAGAAGATGGACACGGCCACTATCCTGATGTGTCCAACTAAGCAAAAGTACCCCCTCGAGTCCCCTTTGCGCACCAACCTTCGGTCCGAGAGTCAATTAGGCGAGGGCCCCAATATCAGTGCATCAGGCCCAGTGTGAGGCAGAATGGCCTCAGCATCGCTTATCTTCTCCCCGGAATGTGAAGGTGGGCTCTGGACAAACCGATACCTCAGAGAACACCACAGGAGCAGCCGCAGCCGCAGCCGCCCACACCAATGATCACCAGAGCCAACTTGCGATGCGGGGGCTTCCAAAAGTGTGTCACTGGCCAACACGCTGAAAATATCCACAAACAGCTCCTTTGCGAGAAAAGAGTGGAAGCCACAGCGGGGGAACATCAAGAAGGCCACTTTATTTCAATAAAATACACATGACAGGCAAATGCATTTCGGCTGTTGAGCCTTCTTCAGTGCCCGGTAAGTAAAGCAGGAGGCGTGCCCAATCCCCCTGGAAGTATGTCCCGCTCTTTGCTGAATGGCTGGAACCATATCACACCCCCTCCAAGTGGAAACACCACCCTTACTACTGCCCATTGTGTAGTAACGGACTGCAAGTCCCAGAATGCACTATTCCGGTCCTGAGCGATGCTGGGGCCTGCGAGTCAAGGAGATGGACACGGCCACTATTCTGATGTGTCCAACTGAGCAAAAGTACCCCCTCGAGACCCCTCACCGCACCAACCTTCGGTCTGAGAGTCAATTAGGCGAGGGCCCCAATGTCAGTGCACCAGGCCCAGTGTGAGGCAGAATGGCCTCAGCATCGCTTCTCTTCTCCCCGGAATGTGAAGGTGGGCTCTCCACAAACCGATACCTCAGAGAACACCACAGGAGCAGCCGCAGCCGCCCACACCAATGAACACCAGAGCCAACTTGCGATGCGGGGGCTTCCAAAAGCGTGTCACTGGCCAACACGCTGAAAATATCCACGAGCACCTCCTTTGCGAGAAAAGAGTGGAAGCCACAGCGGGGGAACATCAAGGAGGCCTCTTTATTTCAATAAAATACACATGACAGGCAAATGCGTTTTGGCTGTTGAGCCTTCTTCAGTGCCCGGTAAGGAAAGCAGGAGGTGTGCCCAATCCCCCTGGAAGTATGTCCCGCTCTTTGCTGAATGGCTGGAACCATATCACACCCCCTCCAAGTGGAAACACCGCCCTTACTGCTGCCCATTGTGTAGTAACGGACTGCAAGTCCCAGAATGCACTATTCCTGTCCTGAGCGATGCTGGGGCTGGCGAGTCAAGGAGATGGACATTTCCATCATCCTGATGTGTCCAACTGAGCAAAAGTACTACCTTGAGTCCACTCACCGCACCAACCTTCGGTCCAAGAGTCAATTAGGCGAGGGCCCCAATGTCAGTGCATCAGGCCCAGTGTGAGGCAGAATGGCCTCAGCATCGCTTCTCTTCTCCCCAGAATGTGAAGGTGGGCTCTCCACAAACCGATACCTCAGAGAACACCACAGGAGCAGCCGCAGGCGCCCACACCAATGAACACCAGAGCCAACTTACGATGCGGGGGCTTCCAAAAGCGTGTCACTGGCCAACACGCTGAAAATATCCACGAGCACCTCCTTTGCAAGAAAAGAGTGGAAGACACAGCGGGGGAACATCAAGGAGGCCACTTTATTTCAATAAAATACACATGACAGGCAAATGCATTTCGGCTGTTGAGCCTTCTTCAGTACCCAGTAAGTAAAGCAGGAGCCGTGCCCAATCCCCCTGGAAGTATGTCCTGCTCTTTGCTGAATGGTTGGAACCATATCACACCCCCGCCAAGTGGAAACACCACCCTTTCTGCTGCCCATTGTGTAGTAACGGACTGCAAGTCCCAGAATGCACTATTCCAGTCCTGAGCGATGCTGGGGCCAGCGAGTCAAGGAGATGGACAGGGCCACTATCCTGATGTGTCCAACTGAGCAAAAGTACCCCCTCGAGTCCCCTCACCGCACCAACCTTCGGTCCGAGAGTCAATTAGGCGAGGGCCCCAATGTCAGTTCATCAGGCCCAGTGTGAGGCAGAATGGCCTCAGCATCGCTTCTCTTCTCCCCGGAATGTGAAGGTGGGCTCTGGACAAATCGATGCCTCCGAGAACACCACAGGAGCAGCCGCAGGCGCCCACACCAATGAACACCAGAGCCAACTTACGATGCGGGGGCTTCCAAAAGCGTGTCACTGGCCAACACGCTGAAAATATCCACGAGCACCTCCTTTGCGAGAAAAGAGTGGAAGACACAGCGGGGGAACATCAAGGAGGCCACTTTAATTCAATAAAATACACATGACAGGCAAATGCATTTCGGCTGTTGAGCCTTCTTCAGTGCCCAGTAAGTAAAGCAGGAGGCGTGCCCAATCCCCCTGGAAGTATGTCCCGCTCTTTGCTGAATGGTTGGAACCATATCACACCCCCGCCAAGTGGAAACACCACCCTTACTGCTGCCCATTGTGTAGTAACGGACTGCAAGTCCCAGAATGCACTATTCCAGTCCTGAGCAATGCTGGGGCCAGCGAGTCAAGGAGATGGACAGGGCCACTATCCTGATGTGTCTAACTGAGCAAAAGTACCCCCTCGAGTCCCCTCACCGCACAAACCTTTAGTCCGAGAGTCAATTAGGCGAGGGCCCCAATGTCAGTTCATCAGGCACAGTGTGAGGCAGAATGGCCTCAGCATCGCTTCTCTTCTCCCCGGAATGTAAAGGTGGGCTCTGGACAAACCGATACCTCCGAGAACACCACAGGAGCAGCCGCAGGCGCCCACACCAATAAACACCAGAGCCAGCTTACGATGCGGGGGCTTCCAAAAGCGTGTCACTGGCCAACACGCTGAAAATATCCACTAGCACCTCCATTGCGAGAAAAGAGTGGAAGACACAGTGGGGGAACATCAAGGAGGCCACTTTATTTCAATAAAATACACATGACAGGCAAATGCATTTCGGCTGTTGATCCTTCTTCAGTGACCGGTAGGTAAAGCATGAGGCTTGCAAAATCCCCCTGGAAGTATGTCCCGCTCTTTTCTGAATGGCTGGAACCATATCACACCCCCTCCAAGTGGAAAAACCGCCCTTACTGCTGCCCATTGTGTAGTAACGGACTACAAGTCCCAAAATGCACTATTCTGGTCCTGAGAGATGCTGGGGCCGGCGAGTCAAGGAGATGGACATGGCCACTATCCTGATGTGTCAAACTGAGCAAAAGTACCCCCTCGAGTCCCCTTACCGCACCAATGTTCGGTCCGAGTGTCAATTAGGTGAGGGCCCCAATGTCAGTGCATCAGGCCCAGTGTGAGGCAGAATGGCCTCAGCATCGCTTCTCTTCTCCCCGGAATGTGAAGGTGGGCTCTGGACAAACCGAAACCTCAGAGAACACCACAGGAGCAGCCGTAGCCGCCCACACCAATGATCACCAGAGCCAACTTGCAATGCGAGGGCTTCCAAAAGTGTGTCACTGGCCAACACGCTGAAAAAATCCACGAGCATCTCCTTTGTGAGAAAAGAGTGGAAGCCACAGCGGGGGGAACATCAAGGAGGCCACTTCATTTCAATTAAAATACACATGGCAGGCAAATGCATTTCGGCTGTTGATCCTTCTTCAGTGACCGGTAAGTAAAGCAGGAGGCTTGCCCAATCCCCCTGAAAGTATGTCCCGCTCTTTTTTGAATGGCTGGAACCATATCACACCCCCTCCAAGTGGAAACACCGCCCTTACTGCTGCCCATTGTGTAGTAACGGACTGCAAGTCCCAGAATGCACTATTCCGGTCCTGAGCGATGCTGGGGCCGGCGAGTCAAGGAGATGGACATGGACACTATCCTGATGTGTCCAACTGAGCTAAAGTACTCCCTCGAGTCCCCTCACCGCCCCAACCTTCGGTCCGAGAGTCAAATAGGTGAGGGCCCCAATGTCAGTGCATCAGGCCCAGTGTGAGGCAGAATGGCCTCAGCACCGCTTCTCTTCTCCCCGGAATGTGAAGGTGGGCTCTCGACAAACCGATACCTCGGAGAACACCACAGGAGCAGCCGCAGCCACCCACACCAATGAACACCAGAGCCAACTTGCGATGCGGGGGCTTCCAAAAGCGTGTCACTGGCCAACACACTGAAAATATCCACGAGCACCTCCTTTTCGATAAAAGAGTGGAAGCCACAGCGGGGGAACATCAAGGAGGCCACTTTATTTCAATAAAATACACTTGACAGGCAAATGCCTTTCGGCTGTTGAGCCTTCTTCAGTGCCCGGTAAGTAAAGCAGGAGGCGTGCCCAATCCCCCTGTAAGTATGTCCCGCTCTTTGCTGAATGGCTGGAACCATATCACACCCCCTCCAAGTGGAAACACCACCCTTACTGCTGCCCATTGTGTAGTAACAGATTAAAAGTCCCAGAACGCACTATTCCGGTCCAGAGCGATGCTGGGGCCGGCGAGTCAAGAAGATGGACACGGCCACTATCCTGATGTGTCCAACTAAGCAAAAGTACCCCCTCGAGTCCCCTTTGCGCACCAACCTTCGGTCCGAGAGTCAATTAGGCGAGGGCCCCAATATCAGTGCATCAGGCCCAGTGTGAGGCAGAATGGCCTCAGCATCGCTTCTCTTCTCCCCGGAATGTGAAGGTGGGCTCTGGACAAACCGATACCTCAGAGAACACCACAGGAGCAGCCGCAGCCGCAGCCGCCCACACCAATGATCACCAGAGCCAACTTGCGATGCGGGGGCTTCCAAAAGTGTGTCACTGGCCAACACGCTGAAAATATCCACGAACAGCTCCTTTGCGAGAAAAGAGTGGAAGCCACAGCGGGGGAACATCAAGAAGGCCACTTTATTTGCAATAAAATACACATGACAGGCAAATGCATTTCGGCTGTTGAGCCTTCTTCAGTGCCCGGTAAGTAAAGCAGGAGGCGTGCCCAATCCCCCTGGAAGTATGTCCCGCTCTTTGCTGAATGGCTGGAACCATATCACACCCCCTCCAAGTGGAAACACCACCCTTACTACTGCCCATTGTGTAGTAACGGACTGCAAGTCCCAGAATACACTATTCCGGTCCTGAGCGATGCTGGGGCCGGCGAGTCAAGGAGATGGACACGGCCACTATCCTGATGTATCCAACTGAGCAAAAGTACCCCCTCGAGTCCCCTCACCGCACCAACCTTCGGTCTGAGAGTCAATTAGGCGAGGGCCCCAATGTCAGTGCATCAGGCCCAGTGTGAGGCAGAATGGCCTCAGCATCGCTTCTCTTCTCCCCGGAATGTGAAGGTGGGCTCTCCACAAACCGATACCTCAGAGAACACCACAGGAGCAGCCGCAGCCGCCCACAACAATGAACACCAGAGCCAACTCACGATGTGGGGGCTTCCAAAAGCGTGTCACTGGCCAACACGCTGAAAATATCCACGAGCACCTCCTTTGCGAGAAAAGAGTGGAAGACACAGCGGGGGAACATCAAGGAGGCCACTTTATTTCAATAAAATACACATGACAGGCAAATGCATTTCGGCTGTTGAGCCTTCTTCAGTGCCCAGTAAGTAAAGCAGGAGGCGTGCCCAATCCCCCTGGAAGTATGTCCCGCTCTTTGCTGAATGGTTGGAACCATATCACACCCCCGCCAAGTGGAAACACCTCCCTTTCTGCTGCCCATTGTGTAGTAACGGACTGCAAGTCCCAGAATGCACTATTCCAGTCCTGAGCGATGCTGGGGCCAGCGAGTCAAGGAGATGGACAGGGTCACTATCCTGATGTGTCCAACTGAGCAAAAGTACCGCCTCGAGTCCCCTCACCGCACCAACCTTTAGTCCGAGAGTCAATTAGGCGAGGGCCCCAATGTCAGTTCATCAGGCCCAGTGTGAGGCAGAATGGCCTCAGCATCGCTTCTCTTCTCCCCGGAATGTGAAGGTGGGCTCTGGACAAACCGATACCTTCGAGAACACCACAGGAGCAGCCGCAGCCACCCACACCAATGAACACCAGAGCCAACTTGCGAGGCAGGGGCTTCCAAAAGCGTGTCACTGGCCAACACGCTGAAAATATCCACTAGCACCTCCATTGCGAGAAAAGAGTGGAAGACACAGCGGGGGAACATCAAGGAGGCCACTTTATTTCAATAAAATACACATGACAGGCAAATGCATTTCGACTGTTGAGCCTTCTTCAGTGCCCAGTAAGTAAAGCATGAGGCTTGCAAAATCCCCCTGGAAGTATGTCCCGCTCTTTGCTGAATGGCTGGAACCATATCACACCCCCTCCAAGTGGAAAAACCGCCCTTACTGCTGCCCATTGTGTAGTAACGGACTGCAAGTCCCAAAATGCACTATTCTGGTCCTGAGAGATGCTGGGGCCGGCGAGTCAAGGAGATGGACACGGCCACTATCCTGATGTGTCCAACTGAGCAAAAGTACCCCCTCGAGTCCCCTCACCGCACCAACCTTCGGTCCGAGAGTCAATTAGGCGAGGGCCCCAATGTCAGTGCATCAGGCCCAGTGTGAGGCAGAATGGCCTCAGCATCGCTTCTCTTCTCCCCGGAATGTGAAGGTGGGCTCTCCACAAACCGATACCTCAGAGAACACCACAGGAGCAGCCGCAGCCGCCCACACCAATGAACACCAGAGCCAACTTACGATGCGGGGGCTTCCAAAAGCGTGTCACTGGCCAACACGCTGAAAATATCCACGAGCACCTCCTTTGCGAGAAAAGAGTGGAAGACACAGCGGGGGAACATCAAGGAGGCCACTTTATTTCAATAAAATACACATGACAGGCAAATGCATTTCGGCTGTTGAGCCTTCTTCAGTGCCCAGTAAGTAAAGCAGGAGGCGTGCCCAATCCCCCTGGAAGTATGTCCCGCTCTTTGCTGAATGGTTGGAACCATATCACACCCCCGCCAAGTGGAAACACCTCCCTTTCTGCTGCCCATTGTGTAGTAACGGACTGCAAGTCCCAGAATGCACTATTCCAGTCCTGAGCGATGCTGGGGCCAGCGAGTCAAGGAGATGGACAGGGCCACTATCCTGATGTGTCCAACTGAGCAAAAGTACCGCCTCGAGTCCCCTCACCGCACCAACCTTTAGTCCGAGAGTCAATTAGGCGAGGGCCCCAATGTCAGTTCATCAGGCCCAGTGTGAGGCAGAATGGCCTCAGCATCGCTTCTCTTCTCCCCGGAATGTGAAGGTGGGCTCTGGACAAACCGATACCTTCGAGAACACCACAGGAGCAGCCGCAGCCGCCCACACCAATGAACACCAGAGCCAACTTGCGAGGCAGGGGCTTCCAAAAGCGTGTCACTGGCCAACACGCTGAAAATATCCACGAGCACCTCCTTTGCGAGAAAAGAGTGGAAGACACAGCGGGGGAACATCAAGGAGGCCACTTTATTTCAATAAAATACACATGACAGGCAAATGCATTTCGACTGTTGAGCCTTCTTCAGTGCCCAGTAAGTAAAGCATGAGGCTTGCAAAATCCCCCTGGAAGTATGTCCCGCTCTTTGCTGAATGGCTGGAACCATATCACACCCCCTCCAAGTGGAAAAACCGCCCTTACTGCTGCCCATTGTGTAGTAACGGACTGCAAGTCCCAAAATGCACTATTCTGGTCCTGAGAGATGCTGGGGCCGGCGAGTCAAGGAGATGGACACGGCCACTATCCTGATGTGTCCAACTGAGCAAAAGTACCCCCTCGAGTCCCCTCACCGCACCAACCTTCGGTCCGAGAGTCAATTAGGCGAGGGCCCCAATGTCAGTGCATCAGGCCCAGTGTGAGGCAGAATGGCCTCAGCATCGCTTCTCTTCTCCCCGGAATGTGAAGGTGGGATCTCGACAAACCGATACCACGGATGTATGTGTCCGGCTTTATATAAATGAACATAATCACACATACACATACTTTAATTATATACCGATTTCATGTTTTGCTTTCACTGTAAACTTCCAATTAAAAATATACCATATTTAAGTACTGTAAGGCTATTTGTTCGCTCAAATTATTGCGTAACAAGCAGTGTTAATGTATTTATGCTTATAAAAGGACTTTTCAAAGTTAAAAAAAAGTAGAGTTAATGTAATGTTCCTGCGACAGGTTGTAGAGCAGTTCATACGGTTATAAATAGATAAAGACTGCCCCATCGCAATTTTCCATGTGGAAAAATAATATATTTGCCTGAGATGGCTTCAAAGAATCACACGTAGGCAATTCGTCATCATAGCGTTTGATAGGTTCATTTGCGCCTCACCCTGTAGGTATTAATGAGAAAGAAGCCGCAGCAGATGTTACTTTAAAGGTGCTTGGTAATGACTACATCTTGCTCAGATTCTCTGCATGTAAACACGGGTTTGCCATGTTTATAGGTAGCCAATTACAGCCTGTGCCGCCTGAACACATCAATGATGTGGCACACGATTAGTCACCAGTGGGGAATTGTAATGAACCCCTCTGAGGATTCTGACACTGCAAGGCTCTCATTTTCTGCTCCATGATGTGGGGATGAAAAGTACATTGCGCTAGAAATAATTTAATGTTAGACTAATGGGCCTTCATTTCTGTCCCCGTATAATTTTATAGCTAAAAAAGCTCACCAGAGAAATTGATCCCATTGTTTAGAAAGTTCTGCTCCTATTCTTTTTTAAATATGTATTTTTTTCTAACCGTTTAGAGAAGCGGCAGGAATACTTTGCCATCAGCATTTAGAGTCATAGACATTCATTATCTCAAAAAGTTGCATTATACTTAATGGAAAAAAACCTTTTAGAGGGGTGTCCTTACCCAACATCACTTAAAGATAAACAGCCAGATTCATCAAGCGAAATGCGCTCGCAAAAGGGCCAGATTCTCAGAATCTGCCCCTTTGCGACCGGTATTTTTGCATTTGGGATGCATCATCCCAAATGCAAAAATCGCAAATTGAGAAATCGCTAAATTGCGATTATTTGCATTTAAGGAATCTCAAATGGAGATTCCGTAAATGCAATGCATGAAAGTTTTAAAAATAGCGAATTCGCTAATAGGGCACGCAAATTACCATGAAGTACAACTTCATGGTAATTTGCAAAAACTTTGAAAAATGCACTAAAGTGCATTTTTCAAAGTTTCATGTTGTGCGCAACATATGTGCACAGATCAATTTCAGGGGTCCTTTGGACACCCCTGCACCCTTGAAATCGCAATCTCAATTTGCGATTCGCTAATTGCGATTCGCAAATTGAGATTGTCTTCCCATTCATTCCTATGGGCCTCTATGCCCATAGGAATGAATGGGGAGGTATTCCTAATTGCGACTCGCAATTTGCGACTCGCAATTAAGGAATTCTAAGAAATCTCTATTTCTTTAGTGATTTCTTGATGCATTCCATTTTGCTATTCCTTAATAGCGAATCGGCATTTTTCGCTATTAAGGAATCGCAAAATGGGTTGTTGATGCATCTGGGGGTTAGGCTGAGGAAAAAAACTGCGATTTTTTAATAATGCTCCATTCTTTCGAATTGTATTGGAATTGCATTTATATAGCTCTTCAAACCCATGATGATGCTTTGAAAAAGAATGCTTTTTTTAAGTGTGGCCTATGTGGGAAGTGTTTTGATGGCATATGTTAGTGGCCAGAGAGGTGTCATTAATGTTGCATGCAGATTACATTGTTGTAGCTGATTGCGTGTGTTCCTATGGAATCCACCCATGAGAGAGAGAGAGGCAGCCTACAACATTCACTGGATACAGACAGTTTTGGTGAATACTGTACCTATTCAGCGGAGTACCAGATGAGACATCCAAAGGCATGATCTGAATACAGCATGCCATGGAAAATGATCTGATTCTATCCGTGGATGATGAGGAGTACCCCAGAGGCTAGATCTAGACAAGCACTGCATAGAAACACTCTTTCGGGACTACTGAGGAGAAACCCACTAAGTATGTCTAAATCGACACCCTGCTATAAAGATTGATGCATTACCGCTGCCTGCACCGAAGCGTGGTTTCCCCTTGATGCATCGACCATGGCTTTCACAGCAGGCCCCAGCTTGCCATCACAGCGCGTCAGAAGAATCGCCACAGCCTGAGTTTTGAGCACTGTGTCGCTGAAGTTTGTGACACCCCTCTCCGACTCCGAGGCAGCGCCTGCTTCGCTGCTGTAGATTCAACACTGCACTTGCTTCACTGCTGCTGAATAGTTGCAGTGCATCTGGATTTTCAATGCTTCGTCCCTGGGTGCTGATTTCTTCATCAGCACTGCACCACAGTAAGGAACTGAGGCCGCGTGTCCGGAAAGCCACACATCATATCCCCTACCAGGGCCCTGCGGTGGCCAGAAGGCTATACTCAGAACATAACTGCTCATTATCACAAAGGGAGTGCAGAGACACACTCACCCAGATTGATAAGCAACTAACTGCATAGTGCGGGTAGACTTACGGCGAAACGGACCTCCTGAGTGCAGTCCAGATGCAGAAATGGGGCAAAGGCAGTGACACCCACCAAATGCAAAGCACAAACACCACAGAGGTAGAATTAGCCATGATGGTGGAGAGCTCATATGCCAAAGAATAGATTGTAGATAACCCAGATGAAATAACGCCACCCTGTAATATGGACTTGAAGCCGTTGATCCTGGAGTGGAACAGGGCGATCACAGAAAAAATTGACGATATTTCCATCCCAGTGTCCTTACTGAGGCACAGCATTGATAAAATAAGAGAGCACACACAAGACGTTGAGAACAGAGTAGGCACGTTTGAGGACGCAGTAGCTGAACACACTGGACTGCTAAAGCAGATGGGATCAAAATTGAAAGAGCATGAAGAAAAATTCGACGATTTGGAAGACGGATCTCACCAGAATGATGTGCAAATTCTGGGCATATCGCAGGGATCATACATTTAGCTGAAAGAGACCAATATAGAATTGTTGCTGCCCACATTGCTCAAGGATTTAGGAGGGGTTCTCAGGAGATACAGATTAATAGTACACTAGGACAGAAACCTCTTACTGGCCCCCTGCTTAGGATGATAATGGCACAAGTACAAAGATATCGAGATAAGATCCATATTCTGACTGCGGAAAGGCAGCAGGGTGCCATGGAATATATTGGCAACCAAATTTCTATCTATCTCAAATAGAGCATTGCTACACAAAAGAAAAGCAAGACATTTGAAGAAGTGAGGCATAAGCTAAGACAGTTAAATGTGCCCTATGCTTTACTCCATCCTGCCAGTCCTAGGACTGACATCCGACGCAGGAAGCACTTTTTTGACTAGCCAGAAGAAGTTTGAACGATATTTAAGCGTCTGGTATATCTGAGTAATGTATGTTGCACTATGTTAGCTCAAATAATGTCACTTTTGTATGCGCCAAATTGTCATAAAGGGAAAACAACACAGATTAGATAGATCACAAGAAGTGGGGTTGCATTCTGAGTTCCTGGTAAACTCTATCAAACAAGAACATCTTTAGTTAGGACCGATAGTTGTGGTAAACCTGAGTGATCCCCTGAGCTGGGGAGCATGAGTAAGCCACCCTATAATGGGAACAGTTACATATGTTTCATCATGGTTAATGAAAGGGAAGGGACCGTATGTGCTGCTTGCAAGGGCCAAGTTGGGGCGGGTCCTATGGGACGGGTGGTAGTGGGGGTCAAGGAAGGATGGAAGAGCTCACTCATTGAAGGTTCTATGCAACAGATCACCACACTTATTTTTCTGATGTCATTGATACTTGAAACACTTGATGGGTCTCACAATAATATCACAGAGTGTTAAGGACATACACTGCTCCTTTAAACAACAAAGAATATGGTCAAACCTTAAATGTATGCATGCTTAAATAGTAATGCTGCAGGGAACACATTTAATAGGGGAAGAACATGAGAAATTACAGACCAGACGGGGAGGTAAAATCTGGCATGCTAACCTTATGTAAATAGCTAATGGGGATGACTATCTGAAATGCATCTTTGGTCCCATTTGCCACAGAAGCCACATTCAGGGATGTGCCCAGTTGCTATGCAGGGGTGACTGAGAATGTGTGTGGGAAATCTTCACTCTTATTTAACACTTACACTCTAAATGTAGATACCTCTACCTTCTTTGAGAAGCTAGTCACATTTCTGACTTGCTATGCACATTACGAAATATTATGAATGAGAGATTTCAACTATTTCTTAGATGGATTTATGGACAGCTCCAGGGCCAAGGTCAGAGAATTGGGTAGTCCCTCACTGGCACTGACTACGTTATGGGAGCTCTGGAGCTCGTTGACATGTGGAGGTACTAACATGCACATGACTTGAGAGTAAAGTCATTTGTATCACCCTCCACCCAATACAATCTCTTGCATCGATTTTGTCCTAATACACCCAGATGACATAGTACAATTTGGGGAGGTGACATATTTGAATCGTTTATTGTCTGATCACACGCTCATCTGTGTAAATTTGAATGGGGAAATATATAGAACTCCTATACTTCATTGGCATCTCAAACCCCATAGAATTGAAAGATTGCACATACTATGTGGACAAAAGGGAGCCTACAAAAGATTACTTCAACACAAATGCAGGTATAGTTTACTCAGCAGGAACAATATGGGAGACCCTTAAGGTAATAATCAGGGGGAAACGTATAAGCACAGCACATGAGGTCAGGAAAATACTTACAACAACAATAGGTAGATTGGAAAGCAATATCCAGAAATTAGGCAGACAAATAATGAAGGGACGAGGGAACTGGGAGCCCTACTATGAATGAATGGAATAACTCACACAAGATATAGATTGCTTGGGTAAACATGACTACAGGTTCACATAGAACTGTGGCATGAGCAGTGAGACAAAGTGGATCGGCCGCTAGCATGGTTAGTAAACAGAGAGAAAGGCAACAAGACGGTGGCAGCAATTCATAGTGAAATTAGACAGATCTTGGTGCCCCAAGCCTCCATTACAGAGAGGTTCAAGGACTTCTATGTTAAGTTCTACACTATGCAGACAAATACAAACTGTTAGGAGATTGAGGATCTATTAGAAGAAGCATCCTTGCCCATTCTACTGGGTGATTTTAAAGTCGATCCTAACGCTCAATTGGACATTTTGCATATTAAGTGGGGAATAAAATGCATGGCTAAAGGAATAACTCCTGGAACTGCCAGTATCCCCATTGTGTTCTATCAAGAATATGTACAGATATTGGCTGCCCCACTACTAGACATGTATACCAAAATGCTGGTCAAAAGCGACACTCCTACACACAATCAGGGAAGTACACGGCGCAGTCTTTCTAAAATCCAGTAAGGATAGTCTGGAATGTGAATTGAATAGGTCACTTTCAATGATAAATGGGAACAACAAAGTTTTGGGGAAAATACTGGCCAAGCACTTGGCTACGGCTGCCAAAATGATAGTCCACACTAATCAGGCGGCATTCATGGGAGGACACACAATCATTACTAATATACAGAATACATTCACAATAATGGAGCATGTAAAACAAACTGAAGAGCAGCCGCGGTCAGCAGTAGGAGTTCCTGCAGGGCGGTGACTTTGGGAGTGGCAGGGTGGGAGGTAGTAATGTATGGATTACGGAGTTTAACAGGTAAGTAACCATATAAATATTTTAAATGAATTTTGTTGCGTGCACTGCATCACCAAATGCGATGCAGTGCTCGCAACGAAATTCGTTTGATTTATTTATATGTTTACTTACCTGTTAAACTCCGTAATCCACACATTACTACCCCCCCCCCCGCCCTGCCCCTCCCCCTCCCCACGTCACCGCCCTGCAGGAACTCCTACTACCGACCGCGGCTGCTGAAGAGCCTTTCACAATGGTCAGCTTAGATGCACATAAAGAGTTCAACAACGTAGACTGAATTTTTCTGCATTAAAACCCTTGACAGATTTGCTCTGGGTGATAGGTTCACGAAGTGAAACGGAGTCCTGTGCACACGCTGTAGAGTTTGCGGTTCTGGAGTCAGAACCGAAAGTACATAACAAAATTCCTTGATAAATGATGGACATCGACAATCAATTTTCATGTGAAAAGAAGTTTGTATTTCAATTTGGTCAGTACAAGCCAACAAACCACCATGACCTGTCTGCTCCGTAACTTTATGATATATTGCTTTCTGGACCCTACAAACGTACACGCTTGGGCGCCATCACTTCCTGCACCTAAGCCAAACCCATCACTGTTACTCACAGGTTCATGAAGCGAGTCTCCCTATTATACACAGATAGTGTGGCACACGTGAACATAGGTCAAAGGGTGCTAGTTAAATTGAATATTCAGAGTAGGACTAGGTAGTGATGTCCACTATCCCTACTGATCTTTGCCCTAATCATGGTACAGCTGGCACAAAAACTCTGAGTAAGTCACAAGAGGGATGGTATACTACTTCGATATAAGAGGGTATTAAACACATTATTTGCTGATGACATTCTATCAACAATACAATATCCACCAACACACTATAGAACAGACGTTCAAGGATGTGGGTTGTCAGTCAGGTTTCACACTTAACCTACAAAAATCAATATTACACCCTGTGAATAATGTGCACTATGATAGGACACCAAAATCCCTCTGCAATACAAACGCCACCCTACTGGTATCTGGGAATTATCTTGAGTGAAGATTGGGACAAAGTATATCGCTACAACGTGGAGACCTTCTCGTAGAATCTGGACAGGAGTGTCAACAAATGCCTAACATTTCCCACCTCACTCCTGGGATGCATTGCCTCAAATAAGATGATCATTATACCCAGAGTATTAGATATATATTCAACAAGCCGCGGTCGGCAGTAGGAGTTCCTGCAGGGCGGTGAAGTGGGGAGGAGGAGGGGCAGGGTGGGGGGTAGTAATGTATGGATTACGGAGTTTAACAGGTAAGTAAACATATAAATAAATAAAACGAATTTTGTTGCGCGCACTGCATCACATTTGGTGATGCAGTGCACGCAACGAAATTCGTTTTCTTTATTTATATGGTTACTTACCTGTTAAACTCCGTAATCCATATGTACCTCAAGTCAGACCCTGGATCATGGCTGTGTGCCCCAATCTACTGATATTTTGTAAAGACTCCAGCAGAATGGAAACCTTAAACATTGGGTGAGATATATGCAGAAGTCAGCCTTATGAGTTTGCCAATTTCTGTAGGGAATGGGGAATTGAGACTGCAAATGTTTTGATATATGCTGGGCTAGCCACAGATATTAAAAATAATTGGCCTGATATTCCACAAGAACCAAAGGTACATACAGTGAACCAAGTGATAGTACGATTGCAACAAGGAAGGGGGACTGATGTATGGGCTTTACCAGGAGCCTGTCCCAAAAGAATCTAAGAGAGTGGAACATTTGATGTTATACTTGAGTAAGGATGTAAGAGAGGAATTTGAGGGCCAGTAGTGGGGTTGGGGTATTCCTGGGTTGCAGGAAAGTAACCAGAAGTGCAAGACTGAAATGAATCCACTACAAATGAGTTCACAGGGCTTACGAAACTCCCCACCAATTACACAAAATTAATTCTTAACTTTCAGAACTATGTCCTAAGTGTAATATTCAGAACCTACATTCATATGTGATGGGAAGGCCAGGGTATAACTATGTTCTGGATATCAGTAGTTGAGCACTGCAAATCAACATGTACATGTGCTTGTTGGGTCTGGTACCAAGAAATACATTGATTACACAAATGGCTAACATAGTAGAAATGGAATCGTCAGTAGGTACGAAATGTAGACGGTCAGGTGGATCAAGAAAGAAGTTCTGTTACTGCAGCAATGGGACTCCAAACTGAGAAGCTGGGTAAAGGCAGAATGTGGAGTATGACGCAAATTGAAATATCGCTCTAGGGACCAGGGAATGAACCTGGTGGAAGTAGAGTTAGAGCTTAGGGAATCTGACGAGGAGCAACACAGAGAGGACAATATAATTCGGTCAATGGTACTTGATATAATGTAGACTATGAGTAAGTAAATAATTTACTGTAAAATGGTAGTTCAGACAATGAGTGTGTACTACTATGTGTATAACAGATTCACTAGAGTAAGCTCCTTGAGGTAGGGGGAAGAGAGGGTTTGGTGGTTGCTGAGCTGTAATTGTGTTCAATGATATTACTTCATGTTGAAGCCAATAAAACATATTACAAAATATAGTGCCTGAGTGACTACTTGCACAATCTTTCATATGCTCATGGCCAGCAACAAATGTAAAATAATAACAAAGGTGTGATTGTATGTCTCCCTCCTCAGTTATGTTTCTGGGCCTTCTTTGAATGAGATATACCTCCTTCAGACCCACTAATGTCAAGACGATGAAAAAGCAAGCAATTGGATGGTTACTATGTAGCATGACAGTGGGCCCTCAAAGGCAACCGGACAAACCGTAAGTGCTGGAAGTTCTCTTAAGGCATTGTTACCTGACTGTCTACGCTATGCTCGTGTAAAGGAATGGCAAATTCCCAGATCCCAATTTAACCATTCTCAGGGGTCTGTGGTGGTGGAGAGTTGCTTGTCTCCTATGCCCTAGCAGTTTCCGGCTTGTGCTGTTTTCGGGGCTTCTGACAGCCGGGCCAAGGTGGAGTTCCCACAAGACACTTGGGGGAAGATTTACAAGCCCCTTGCGCATCATTTACGCTGCCGTTGCGTCACTTTTGTGACGCAGCGGCGGCGCAAATCCTGCTCCATGGTGCGGGGGTAATTACAACGTGACGCATCTGGGAGATGCGTCACGTTGTAATGCCCTGCGCCACATGTAGGTGTTCCTGTGCAGGGGGGGGCGTTCCGGCGCAGGAACGCCTCCTAAAAGTGGCTGAGTGAAATCTACAAGATTTCACTCAGTCACTTTTAAGCCCATGCTGCGTCAAAACCCTGCGCCTGCCTGAAGCAGGCATAAGGATTGACACAGCATTAACTAGATAGGGCCCCCAGAGCATTGCTGGAGCTGCGTCGCACTTGCGACGCAACTCCAGCAATGCGTCACTTTTACGGCACAGATGCGTCACGCATCTGTGCCGTTTTTGCACCATGGTGCGCCGCATTGTAAATGCGGCACATCCATGATGGCGGAGCTGTGGCGCACAATAACTGGCTCATCCCTGCTGATTTGCAGGGATGCGCCAGTTATTGTAAATATGCCCCTAAGGGCCTGATTCAAAAAGGTATACTTTATGTCAGTTTATAATGTTTTGCAACTCACAAAGGAATTTTATGGGTAGAGTCTTTAAAATTGCGGAGTCTCCGCACTCATGACGGAGACGCCTTACATAAAAAGATAGTCGTATAGATACTACTCGAAAAATTCCTTTGTGAATAGCAAAAAATCATAAACTTCCACAAAAGTTTACATTTACTTTTGTGAATTAGACCCTGAGAGCTGCACATGCTGGTGTTTCAGATAAACTACCATTGAGTCATTCCTGTTACAGGCACAAGGCCCAGCCAAACAAGTGTGGTCACGTTTTTATTGAGACAAGTTGGGGGAGGCTAGGTGGTAGGAATTTGTGGATCCCTGCTGATTCCGGACGTTTATGTTACAGAAATGTAAGCTAAATGCATGATCTTAGGTAAAGTTATAGGTTTGCAGGGAACTGTGGGTAAGAGAGCATCATTGGATCCTCACAAGGCATGCCACCTTGGACTCCTCCGAGTTACTAGTTTCCAGAAATATCTGGAATTCGTAGATTTCTCTTTGGCCACCAAGCCAAACCCCAAATATGGAAGCAACCCCTATTGCTGATTTTTCAATTTTGCTCTCTGGACACTCTATGTCGTGGGCGCTGTTGTGGGGTAGTGTTTATAATTAATTAAGGGGGGAGCACAGGGTGGTAGGAATTTTGTTGATCTCTGTGCAATCCAGAAGTTTGAAGTTTTCAGTGCATTGTTGAAGAGAAAACATTGAGGGATCCACATGAGTGAGGAGCATGACTCTAGACTCCCAATGGTGTCTAGATTTCAGAAATAATCTGGGTTTAATAGGATTCCCCAAGTGGCCATCAACCCAAGCCCAAAAAGTGCAGCCATTCAGCATCGAAAATCGGATGATATTGGAATTTAACCCTGTCTCTGCTGGCCCATTTGTAACAACATATCCCAAAATAATTTAACTTTCTTCACTTTTCCCAATCAGGTAAGGGTGCATTAGTCCTCTGGGGAGCATAAAGACTGAAGAACTGATTATGACTTTTGCAGTGTGGGAGTGGTCTGCCATGCCAGCGCCCCGCTCCCACATAGCCAACGTCGACCACGGCCCACTAGATTATGAGTCATTTCGTGGACTGGCAGGTGGGTGACGCAGCGGTCCTGCAGGGGTGCAGTTCTAAGGCTCATATGTGAGCCTTTGAATTGCAGTGCCAAAAGTGCGCCAAAGCAAGTTCCTGCATGGCACAGGCTCTTAAGTCAATGCAGTGCAGCCACTGTGCGTGCATGCAGGTAGGGAGGCACACATGTGCCCCATGCATGCATTGCCATGGCCCTGAGGCACCAGGGAGCCCTGTAGTGCCCCCTTAGTTTCCTCATCACAACAGTTTTCATGACATGCTCACCGCCATGAAAACTGTGGCGGGGTGGAAACTCAGAATATACTTGGTGGTGCTGCAGTGGCACCACCAGCATATTACGGGGCCAGACCGCTGTGTCACCGCTGCGGGATCACGGATCCCTGGTGATTGTGGTGAACAAATGGCATTCCAACCGCCAAACTCAGGAGGTCGGAACACTGGGGTGCACTGCCACCACTGCGCCACCCTGTGTTGGCCCACCAAACTCAGAAATGGGCCCTGAGAGAGTCTTGTGGGGATGCAGGTGGGGCTTAATGCCAACATGAGCCAAACCCCACTCAATTATTTTATGAATGAATATTTCTGGCAGTCAGCCAGATTTCCTGCCCTCCTTCCCCCACTCCCTTGCGGCAAATTGGGGCAAACTCCAACTCTGCCCCCTGGGGGCAGAAAAGGCTAGGCATATGTTTGGATTGGGGTTCAGCCCAAAGCCTGGGTCGGTCCTCCAGGGGTTTTAGCCCGATGCCTGGGAAGACCCCTAACACTTTTTATAATAAACAACATCTCCCCGGCATCAAGTGGATTTGCTGTCCACCTGGGGGCAGATTGGACATAATCCTCCTATCTTCTCTGGGGGGATGGGGAAGAAAGACTTTGGTGGCCAGTGGGAAAAGGGAGCACTAGCCTTTTGCCCAAGGGAGGCACTCTCCCCCTCAAAAAAAGCAATCCCTGGAGTCTAATGGTCTTTCTGTCCCTGGGGACAGATTGGAGGTAAATCTATCTGCCCCTGAGAGGCTAGAAAGACTGTCTGGTGATTTATTGGGCTGGGGGAGGGTCCGAAGCCTGGGTGGGTGGACCCCTATCCCCTAAATACTCCCTGGTAATTACCGTGAATTTTTGCAGGTAAAGATCTCCTTCTTCCCCCCCCCACCCCCAGGCGTGGGGACAGAACAACTTTTGTAGCCAGCTATGGCAGAGGAGCATCGCCCCACTGCTTTTCAGCAGTGGAAGGAAACATTAAATGATAATAACTGAAAGTTATTTTCATTTTATTTTTTCCTCTTGCAGGCATGGCAGCTTTGCCAGTTGGGGCTGGCTGCTCTGCTGATAGAACAGGGGAGGGGAGGAGTGGTTTGCACTCCCTAAAGTGAGCATGAATGTTTGGCCGGCCAAACATTCAGGCGCAGTTAGCATGTTCTTCACCCAGGCTGCATTACTGCCTGGGTGGAGAACATGCTCAGGCTCCTGTCCCATCTGAGCACTAAGGTTTGGCGCTCAGACCAATCACAACGCTGAAATGCAGCATTGTGATTAGCTCAAGGGAGCCTCAGCCTGGGCAGAGGAGAGACGTAACGAGGAGGACGCAGCGAGGGAGGACGCGGCAAGGAGGTAAGCTGAATTTTATTTTGTATTTACCCCTCGTTCCTCCCCCAACCCCGCCTCCCGCCCTGCAGGGCCGGACTGGGAACCAAAACCGGCCCTGGCAAAGTGCTCGGCCGCCCCCCCCCCCACCACCTCCCCAATCGGGGGGGGGGGTTGGAGGTGCTGCCGAGCGCTTTGCTAGGGCCGGTTTTCGGCCGATTTTGTTGCAGGGACGATTTTGCAGCTATGCTGCAAAAACGGCCCCTGTAATAAAATCGGCCCCCAGGGGCTCAAAACCGGCCCCCACCCGTGCGGCACACCGGGGGATTGCCCGCTGCCCGCTATGGCCAGTCCGGGCCTGGCCCCTGCACCACCACCTATCCGTGCCAGCCACCACTGCTGACCTCTAAGATAAGAAAATTAATCCTTCTAGTGCAGGCACCAGAAGGTCCTTTAAAGCCCTCCCCAGAGTCGGCAAATGCCGACAATCACACTGGGAAGGGAGCGAATGGCCAAACTCAAAAGGTTAAGGTCAGTGGACTGCCTAGGAAAGAAAGAAAAAGCCTTAAATAGGTCCTGTGAAAAAGAAATTGATAAAAGAAAACATTGCAAATATTTGCCTGCATTCTCTGTATTTGGCAAAGCCAGCGATTAGCCAAAGATTGCACTCTCTCTCTAATGTTCATGTCTTTAGCACCCCATATAATGAAACATACAGTAGTAAGGTAAAAGAGTAGTGTTTGTCGCTTTTCCATCCCCGTTTTATATGTAGATTTAAATGCAGGAACGGGAAAAGATATCTCAACCCATATCAGACTAAGTCGGTGTCATTTGATAAATAAATTAATGCGTCACAAAGGTCAATGATATTTGTTGTACGAGATGAAAATCGAAAAAACACTTCAATGTAATGCTTCAGCTGATTAAAAGACCGCTCAATAAATTGCCTTTTAGAAACAAACGCAACAGCTCTCCATAGAAAAACAAAACACGATATAAAATGTGCAATACGCCAAAATTCTCATTGACAACTCATTTTAAAAAAGCTATTAGGCTGCATGAATGAGCAGCGCAGTACGATCATAATTTGTCATCTGTACTTTGACTCATTCCCATTACCATTCAGTCATGAGAATCAAACAATGAAGCCGCCTTGTCTACGTTTATTATTCCGATTTAGCGTAAAGGGAGACTAAAATGGCTCTTTCGGAGAACTGATTTTTACAATTGGACAGATCCTCTGGCTTCATTGACACTGACCTTGGCGGACATACAGGAAGGGGCAAAATGCTTGCACAGTGTTCTAGAAGCTACCAAAGACCAGTTCAAAGTAAGGGCCAGATTTATCAACAACACAAATTGCGACTCCCAAAGAGCGATTTTTACCGAATGGCTATTTAAGAATCGCAAACTGCTATGCAGGAAAAAAAAACGGTTATATTTAGCGATTCAGTAAAATTCGCAATTCCAAATACAGAATCGCAATTACAGAATCAGTATTTGCGAGTTCGCAAATTAAGAACTCCCATATCAGCGAAACAGCTATTCTGGTGCAGTTTGATGAGATCACAAGCAGGAAATGATCCTGCCCATGCTGTTTCAGAGAGTTTGAGGCTGTGGGAGAGGCTGAGAGCACGAGCACACCACTCAGGAGCCCATCAGGAGTGCTAAGAGAGGCACAAAGTCACATCATGGCCACACCAAAGAAGGGAAAGGAGCCTGCAGGACGGAAAAGAAAACATAAATTCAGTGAGAAGGAATTGGAGGTCCTCCTTGAGGAAATGGTGAAGAGCCATAAACAACTCTTTGGCAAAAAATCACTTCAGATACCAGAGTCTGAGAAGAGGAAGATCTGGCTGGCAATACAAGCCAAAGTAAATGCCATTGGGTACACACTGTGTTTAATTGAAGACCTATGCAAGCGCTGGTACAACTTGCGCTCAATGGCAAAAAGAAAAGGTGGCAAAAAGGCTTGAGAATGCAAAGAAACTGGTGGAGGACCATCGACAGAGCCAGCGACAACACCCCTGGAGGTCTTGGTGGAGTCCACCCTACAGCCAGAAAGCATCAGTGGCATAGCAGATATTGACAGCTTAGCCACAGACAACTCCAGACAAGGTAAGATGCATGCTAAATTCACCCTGAGCCATCACTCACCAAACTCCCCACTCCTAAATGACACAATGACCCAGTAATATTGCCACTCAAGTCCACATTTTGTTAAAGCCCAGCAATGCATCATGGGTGATGCAGTCCCAAACATTAGAAAGCAAAGCAGTGACACAGAGAAACATATCCGCAGTGTATTCACACCAGTCAATGAGCAAGCGAAGCACAGTATTTTGGTATACCAACTCATGTACATTTAATAGTAAATAACAGAAAGCAGGACACACAGTAAATAGTCCTCTTGTATTCACAGGAGAACCTGCGCCACAGGCGAAGACACACAAATTAATAAGGCACCTGAGCAACAGCAACAGGCAGGGGAGGAAGAGTCCGACACAAGAACACAAACAACAGCTACACCAAGACCGCACAGGTACACTGTGGCTCCACTACAGGAGTTTGAGGGAGGAGTGGAAGACATACAGGATGATCCAGAGTCAAGGCCCAAAGATCAAGCACAGCGCCAAACTCATCAGTCTCCTGTGCCATCTAGCAACAGCAGTAGCCTCAGACGCAAAGTGTGGTCACAACGTGTTGCTAAACAGGGGGAGGAATCCATTGTCTTCTTAGGGCACCATGGTAAAGGTGCACCAGCTGCAAGTAAAAGGCATGAGATCAATGTAAAGGCAGCTGGTGTCCCTAAATCATGACATGACGGACATCAAGGATGGCATCAGGGAGCTGAATAACACTGTTGTAGAGGGTCATAGGGCTAATGCAGAGGGTATCAGGGACATCAATGTAGCAATCAAAGAGCTATGCACCGCCATGCAGAGGGAACATGGCTCTAGGAGCCGTGAAAAGCAATACCTACTTAGCCATATGGATGGGTACACAAAGGCAGTCAACCATCATGTGCAATGCCACAGCTGTCCTTACCATGCAGGTGGAAATGGCCTACTGCAGCCAGGATGTTGCCAGGGGATTGGTGCAGGTCCCCAATGCTGTTGAACAGCTACAGAGAGCCACCATAGCTGGCACAGGTATACTGGGTGCTGGGGACAGTGAGGAGGCCTCCAGCCACAGCAGCATCACTCCACCGGTAACTGAGCGCAGACAGTGGAGTGTACGGCAAGGGACAGCATCAGAACCATCATCAAGGGAGGGCAGTGTGAACCTTGACCGTTCCAGTGCTGCTCGTGAGCGCAAGAAATAGTTAGTGCTGTGACCGAGGCATGCAAATGGGTGAGGTAACCCATGACGTGAGATTAAATGGGTTGTAAATGTGCATGCAGTGTATATATGCCAAGATGAGCAAATCAAGGCACACAGTGGTGATGATTTGGAGGCTGTGTGCACACATATTACCTGATGTCAAGGTCAATAAAACACAGTTCTACAACAGTCATGATTTGCTTTGTCTCATTACTCACCTAGAAACAGTTGCGTGTGATTTTATTACGTCTGTGTCTCCCATCTGCGGCACCTGCACCACCTGCTGCTCTGCGAGGTGGCCGTGGGTCATCATCCTCCTCCGAGTCAAAATCTGTGATGTCCAATGGGATGCCCTTTGTTGCTGCCAGGTGGTGTAGCATGGCACAGGTTGCAATGAATTTTACAACATATCTCTGGTCTGTACTGCCGTGCACCTCCACTTTTGTGTAGTCAACGGAACCTACTCTTCAGCAGTCCGAAAGTACGATGCACCACATTGCTCATCGACTTATGGGCAGCATTGTATCTCCTTTCACATGGGGTTGCTGGATTGAGGTATGGTGTCAGTATAAATGAACACACTGCACATGCGCTGTCACCTAAATGAGAAAGGAAAAACAAATTAATCACTGGCCAATTTCAACAGATCCAAGGAGTCCATCAGATTGAGGGATGCGCATTTACGTAACTGGTACCCTTCTCCAAATTCTCCCCCAGTGAGACATATATATATATTCCACTGTGCCTGAAGATGTGAGAGTCATGCGTACTACCCGGAAATTTGGCCACAATGTCAGTGATGATGTGTGAGGCATTACATATGACCTGGACGTTGATGGAATGAAATGATTTCCTGTTCCTATACACATACTCATTTACTGAGGGGGGACAGATTGCGATATGTGTCCCATCAATGCACCCAATGACTTGTGGGAACTGTGCCATCTGGAAGAAATCAATTGTTGTCTATTGCAATTCCAGTTGCATCATGGGAAACCTGATGTAATGGTGTATTCTCTGAACCATTGCATCTGGGAAGGAATTAAAAAAGCGTGACAGGCAACTTTGGGAGACCCCTCCAGCTACAGCTATCACCCCTTGGTAACTCCCTGATGCCATTTGGTGCAGTGAACACAGGACCTGCACATGGGTTGGAATGGCTTGGGTCCTCTGGGTCTGATGCTCCAGTATTGGGTGTAGGTCATCTACCAGGTCTAGTATAGTAGCTGAGTCTAGCCTGTACTTCTCATGTATTTCTTCTTCTGTCTGCTGAAACAGGGTAATGTGTACTCTGTAAATGCCTTCCTGTCTCCTCCTTCTCTGTGCTGCTGCTTGTATCTTCATCCTCCTCGCTATGACATATACGGCTGCCATTGTGAAAAAGTGTGAGGCACTCTGGGGCTGTTTAAATAGTGTGCACCTGGTTACCACCTGCCTTGAGTTGGTGGTAATTTGCGAGTCACAATTAGGGATGTATGACGTTACAACGCATGCTAGTACAACGCATGCCTTTACGACGCAAGTTTTACAACGCAAGTCGTTACAACGACTTGCGTTGGGGGGCGCTGGATAGTGAATAGTTTAATTTACTATTCCAACTCCAGTCCCCGTGGATAGTAGGGAAGGTGTTGGAAACCATTCCCTATCCTAGAGCGCCCCCCAACGCAAGTCGTTGTAAAAGTTGCGTTGTAATGGTTGCGTCGTAAAGGTACTTCATTGTAAAGTTGCGTTGTAAAGGATGTTCCCCCACAATTAGCGATGTTTAATGAAGTTGCTAATTGCGATTTTTCATACATTTCTTTGCGATTTTTTAATTGCAATTTTGCAAATAGCAAGTCGCAATTTGGACTTCGCAAAGTTCAGATTTGCAAATCTAGAATTTGCTAATTTTGAAAATGGTATTTTTGCGATTTCATATTTTGCGATTGGGTTTTGCTTTCATTCATTGCACACTGCGATTTTGTGATCTCAATCAGCCAAATTCTGCAAATTTCACTGTTTGCGATCGCTAGATATCTTGATTAATCGGGCCCTAGGAATTAAAATCTTTCTTAACAAAAGAAAAATATATCTTTGCGAACCACAGAAACCAGCAAAAAGAGGTTCCAAGCAGTCAATAAGTGCTACTAGGAAAAGACGAGACACAAATATTTGGGGCCTCATTTACGAAAAGTGTTGCATCGCTGGGGAAAAACAGCGATGCAACACTTTTTTTTGCGGCATTCTTGCAACACCATGGATGCTACATATTTACATACGGTGCTCCATGTCGCAGGGATATCACAGATACGCCAAAAATCCTGACGTATCAGTTGGCACAGTAAAGATGCATTGCTGGAGTGTGTCGGTAACCTGGCGCAACTCCAGAAATGTGTCATTGCACATGGGGCAAGTCCCGTGTAAAAAGCCCTGCATTACTCCTTACACCTGTTTGGAGCAGTCAAAAGGATTTCACTGCACCACTTTTACAAGGCCTTTTTACGGGGGAACTCCTACCCGACATACATTATACCTGGTGAAGATAAAATGAATCGCAGAACTTTACAAAGTGAAGCATCTGCCTAGATTCATCACTTTGTAATAGGGCGCAGTATGGCACATTGTTTACACCGCCGTAGCATCACACAAAAGCGACTCAAAGGAGGCACAAGCCCTCATAAATAAGGGTCTTACGGGCACATGCATCAACGATAATTGCATTCGCAAACGGTGCGAATCGCAATTTACGGCCGTTTGCGAATGCAATTATCAAAAGTGGAATGCATCATGTATTTAGCAATTTTAGGAATGGCAATCATGTTGCGATTTCTAAAATTGCGATTGCATTTCAGAAATCGCAATTTCAGATTTCTGAAATGCAATGCATGATCATTTTTAAATTGCGAATTAGTAATTTGGAAGGGGTAAATTAGCATGAGGTTGAACCTCGTGCTAATTTACCAAAAACCTTCAAACATGCACAAAAATGCATTTTTGAAAGTTGCATGTTACACACACCCATGTCCTTGGGACATGAGTGTGTGTAAATTGCACTTAAGTTTAATTTCAGGGATGCAGGGAGGGGTTCTTTGGACCCCCCCTGCACCCTTGAAATTGCATTTTCAATTTGCGATTCGCAAATTGAAAATCGCAAATTGTAAATGCCTTCCCATTGATTCCTATGGGCCTCTTGGCCCATAGGAATCAATGGGAAGGGTTTTCCTTAATTGCGATTCACAAATGGTGAATCGCAATTAAGGAAGATTACCGAATCGCTAAAAAAATGCGAATTATTCATGCATTGCCATTTGCGAATCCTTAATTGCGATTCCTTAATTTTCGCAATTAAGGATTCGCAAACGGCAACATTGATGCATGTGGCCGTTAGTATTTTGCAAACAATTGGCAGAGTGAATCCCATGGTTCCGGTGAAAAACAAAGAGAATACATAGGTGCCGGAGACTGAGATCATGAGAAAGGAAGGAGATGACCTTAAGTTAATACAAAAATGTCCACATTTCACCCTCTCGTTGTAAACCCATTTTGTGAGAGGGGCTAAAGGCGCTGTAGACAGAGAATGAGAAGTTCCTAGGGAAGTTAGTTTGGAAGATATCATCAATGTGTTGTGGACTTCAGACCGAAAGTTGCGTGGAAAAAGACATTCGTACAGCATGAGGCGAAGGTCCACATTAGCTGAAGTACAGCTCTAGCAATTATCTTTCTCTATAAGACCCAGGGGCATATGTACAAGCCCCTTTACTCACCACAATGTCATTTTTACCGACGTTGTAGTGGCGATAGGGGCTTAGCCTTATTTACAAGGCAGCGTTAAGCCACTTAACGTGGCTTAATACTGCATTGTAAATAAGGGCAATTTTCACGCTATGGTTAGCGTGAAAGGGGTAGGCAGTGGGTGTTGCGGTGGGCGTTCCACTGCAACACCCATTGTTTTTTATGCTGCCCCCTATGTACAAGGGTGGTGTACATAGTAGGCAGTGCCAAAATTAAGACCTGGCAAAACAAGGAGAAATGCATTATTTCCCTCGTTTTTTGCTTATTCCATTTGTACTGCATTGTGCAGCACACAGGAAAAAGCAAAATGCCATGTATTGTTTATGTACAGGACGGTCCCACTTCCTGTACATAAAACCACTTCCTGTACATAAACAATCTTTAAAAAAATGCAATTTTGTCACTTTCATGTGTGCTGCATTAAGAAGCAGATATGAAAGTGACAAAATGGCATTTCTGGATTTTGTATGTGCAGGAAGGGACACCTTCCTACATATAAACAATCTTTCTCTGCACGCAGACACCCTTTCACTATGGCGCAAGGGTGCCTGCGTTCGCACTGCACTGCTAAGTGTAGCGCCATCGCAGGGAAAAACACAGAGCTGCATCATATTCTTGCAAATAAGGTGCAGCCTTGCACTTCAGAAGTGGCGGAGAGAGGCGTTAAGCCAGGAAAGCTAACGCCTCTCTCTGCCACTTCCTCGTAAATATTCCCCCCAGTGTGGTAAGACGGTGTGGAATATAGAAAGTTCTGTGTAATATATGTAGTTTGGTCTAGGCGAGATTTGGAGTTATTTTCTTGGTGAATGGGGAAGCCCGTAGTTTTGGCTAGTGAATATCTGGCGAGTGTAATAAACCGTCTTGAGCCCAGTCCTTATGCAAATTCTGTTGAGTAACGTCACATAGCGAGGTAGTTATGGGTCTAAGCTTGGTGTAGATCTTAGAGGCCAAGTGACCGCCTCTTTTAAATACTGTTAAGATTGGGAGCGAGGCAGCCTTAGAAGGAAAGGCTTTGGGGCAGATTTATGTTAACTGGCGCATCCCCAGGGATGCGCCAGTTAATGTGCGCCACAGTGCGCCACAGCTCCGCCACCCATGGTGCGCCGCATTTACAATGCGGCGCACCATGGGGCAAAAACGGCACAGATGCGTGACGCATCTGTGCCGTTAAGGTGGCGCATTGCTGGAGTTGCGTCGCAAGCGCGACGCAGCTCCAGCAAGGCTCGGGGGTGCCCCATCTTTGCAATGCTTTGTCAAGACCTACGCCTGCTTCAAGCAGGCGCAGGGTTTTGACGCAGCATTGGCCTGAAAGTGACTGAGTGAAATCTTATAGATTTCACTCAGCCACTTTTGCGAGGCGCACCTGCCCCGGAACGCCCACCCTGCGCCGGAACGCCCACAAGCGGCGCAGGGTTTTACAACGTGACGCATCTGCCTAGATGCGTCACGTTGTAAATCGGTGGTCATAGGGATGCGCCACGTTTACGCCGCCTTGCGTGACGCAACAGCGGCGTAAACGTGGCGCAAGGGCCTCATAAATCTGCCCATGGCCACTTTAATATCTCGAGGTCGCTCCTTTCTCTTGTGTTCTTTTTCTTTTATATTTTCTCTCTGTTTTTGTTACTTTCCCACCTCCTGGTTGTGCAACAGAGATATTATCGCAGTATTGAACTCTCTGTTAATGGGCTACCAGCATTTGTACTTGTTATTGTCAAAAGTATGTTACAATTCGTTCTGTGCAAACTGCACTTAGCTCATGAATGTATGCCAACCATTTGTTTTGTACTACAACCCTCTAATAAAAACTTTTAAAATTAATTTTTTTTTTAACATTTTAGGCTGTGAAAGATAATTAAGACTATCTTGTCTTGAGAGGCAGGATGTGAGAGAGAGTCTCTAAATTGCCATAGTCTGGGATATTCGCGTGGGCACAGTCAGCATGAGCAGGAAAACATGGCTACAGCAATTACAACACACTAATTCAATCGTTTACCTTATGAACCCCTCCCTTTTGCAGTATATATCAGTGCACTTTAGGGCATGTTAGTAATCATCAAACGGTTCCCTTTCAAGATCCTGTCATATTCAAAACATTCCAAGGAATGATAAGCAGGTTTTCAATATTAATTATCATACTGTGAACTATTTTCAATGGGTAAGTTCGATTTCAAGAATTTTCATTCCCTAACCTCCACATATAACTTTCAGGTAAAGCCAAAATTCTTCACCCATCAGAACCCATCCTGTCATCTATGGTGTGTAAGATCTTAACACTTTTAAAAAAAATTTGATCAATCTGTTCACACATACCTTGAGAAAAAATAGGTATACAAGCTAACCATTCAGAATCCACAATTGCACAAACACCACATTCTTAGGTCAGGAAAAAATGAATAACCATTCGGTTCTGTAATATTAGTTTATTATGCTTTCATTTGGTCATAGATCAACTGCTAGATATGGCAATTGCAGTTGAATTCACTACTTCCTGTAGTACTTAAAATGGCTGCTTGATTTCGTAAATGGACAATCCTACTCCATATATAGGAAAAATATGCCAAAGATATGCAGTGTCCGAAATTTCTTTGGGCAGTCTCTTGCAGAGAGGGTGGAGTTTAGGAGGGATATGTCTTATGCCATATGCGACATTTGCAGGACTACAAGATAAAGACCAGCCTTTTAGCAACCAGTCGTATTCCTTGTTGTTGCAGAAAAAAAGGTTCCAGTGCCCATTATGGTAGTCTGAAGAAGTAAGGAGACAGTTTAGAGTCAACGATGGGGCTGGGTTGTAGAAGTCACATTCAATGCGACCCACAGAGATGCTGTAATTTATCTCACAGCATGTCCAGAAGCAGTGCTGGCACGATGAACCACAAGGGCGTGAAAATAAATTAAGCCCACAGTTGAGAAAAGAATGTAAACTGCTGAAAAACAAGTTCCTAGGAGAAGTACCCATGATGATTGGTTTCAAGGTATTTTTCCATCTTCCTGGAAATGGATTGGAGCCATGTATCTTCTTCTTTAGGAGACAGTGGGCAAGGGGGCACAAATCAAACAAGAGGAAGGGTTGAGGTTTTGCTTGTAATGCTCCAAGTACTGCAGGAAAGAGTGAATATCAGCTACAGAAGTGGTTAGAAGACCCATGCTGTTTTTTTCTTCATGGCCATCACCTGACCATTTCAAACACAGCCACAGAGTGAGCCAGCCAACAAGGTTCAGAGCCACCAAGGGATCAGGTAACTAGGATGCTTTCTAGTATTGGGCTCACAAGCCATAACCATGGGCAGCAGGTGGGCTGGGTACCAGTAATTAGAGCACTTCCAGGTGGTCGATATGGGGTGCAGTGAGTTGTTGAGGCAGCAGCGATTTCTGCTGCAGAACATGCTCGGCTGGCATGACAGATGCAAGAGAAGGTGACAGATGCAGGAAGAGCTGGCGCATTGGATCTTTAGTATGTTGATTGGGTCATCCACTTGTGGGGCGATGCATGAATCTAAACAGGTTGTCTAGGTCACTGTTCATGGTGAGCTGGACTTGATAAAGGCCTCACGAACAGGGTTGGAACACTGACTGTGGCTGATGGGTTTGATATGACTCGGTGGCCAGGCTGCAGGTCGTGGGAAGCTTTGGCTTGACAGGTGGTCAATGTAGCTTGTACCACCAAATTGAAGCTTTTCACTTGCTATATTACAGTCATATCATCATTTACCCTTGTCATTAGCACTGAAGGGGTTAAGTGCAATGTAATAATGCCGAAGACATATAGAGGTAGACGGGAGCCCCATGGCGTGTCCCATGATCATCTCATATGGTTGTGACTTAGCTTTATTGTTATGAGTGGCTTACATTGACCAGAGTGATAAAAGCTAGAGCATTATTTAAAGTGACACTGAAATCTTCTTCCCTGATTCGGAGAGGTGAGCACAGTGGAAGTGTTGTTTGATGCCCAAAGCCTTTGATAGTTCTTGAACTACAGATGACACAAAGTGACAATCCTTGCTACTCCCTTGCCACACGAGGATCTCAAAGCTTGGAATGAAATCTTTCAGCAGTTTTTCAGCTGCAGAGATAGTATCAGCATGGGTGCATGGGCAGACTTCAGTCTATCCGGAATGTACACTAGAACAAGAAGATACATATAAGGCACCAGTGAGGTAATTGTATGAAATCTATTTGAAGGTGCACAAAAGATTACATGGAAAGAATGGGCAGTGGGGGTCTTTACCACTGTCATCAATGTTAGCTTGGTAGTTGGCACAGGGATGACAATACTGTAGGACAATGAGGGAAAGGAGATAACAAACCATTGTGTATTTGTGGCATGAGTCATGCCGTCACTACAAACATGGGCAACACAGCAGTACTGTTATGCAAGGTTTGGGAGCTGCACTTTTGAGACAATCAGTCTCCCTTGCTTGACTCACTCCACTCGAGCCATTTTTACAGCTCTGTTTTGGGCATTATTTCCTGCTTCCTGCAGTTCTGCAAGATCCTTTAAAGAATGCACGAGAGGCTTATTAACATGGGTTGCATTCAGTGTAACTTCAGAACTGGTAGACAGGGCAGTGTTGTTTAGCAGCTTGAACAGCGGAGGCAAGTCTGAGCCCTCCTCTCACACCTGCCCAGGCCCCTTAAGGCCTTGATCGGTGCACCCCAAATCATTCTCCTCCATCTTGTGAGTTGCAGCCTACCTGTGCCCCAGATTGCAGTGAGCAGAGTCCAGGAAGTGGTAAGGAGACAGACTAGTGCTTTCTCTTCCCAAGACAAAAAGTTGTTTTAAAAAGATTTTTACTTTCTGTGTTTACTGTCTTTGCCTGTGGTTGTTACAGTTTAACATTTTAGTTTTAGCCTGCCTGTGATTGCATATTTTATCACCTGTGTTGTGCTTTAAACTTGTGGTTTTTCCTGTCCATGATTGCTTCTATTTAACATGTTGAATTGTGGGATTTGCAGTCCAACCTCTGTAGTTTGTCCCTCTCATTCCTTGGTGACAATTCTGTTTTCCCTCCAAATTTCTCCTTTGCTCTGTGCTAAGACCTGCATGTTAAAACAGTGCACTCCCAGTTTGTGAAACCAGCCCCCCTGCCTCCCACCCCCCAGCAACAGGGATTTTCTACATCATAGGGTGCTACTGTGAGCATTTAAACTGTGTTTACTAGGGCCTGTGCACTTCGTTTTTTGGCCAGCAGAGGGAGTAAAGTTTTATTCAAACAGTATTGTTAGATTTCAAGTTAGTGAGGCCCTTACCTGCTGAAGTCCAAAGTGTGGATTGAGCCTGTCTGTCTCCTAGGAGATTCTGAACAGGAGAAGTAGCTTCCGACTCCCTGGCCAGCAAACCTTGTCTGAGGTTGCTGGGACCTTATTTGGTCTGCTAGTGGTTGGTACATGTCTACTCTGATTGGTGGTTGTATCTGGTGTTACTATTGGATTAGGGTTAATGTCCTCATTGGTTGGGCATTTGAGGGTTCTGATTGGTTTCTGGGTCTGTGATTCAATCATTGTAGGGTTGGGACTAGGGCTAGGGTTAGGATTTTAATTGAAAGTAGGGACTAGGGCTTCCTTTGTTATTGGTTGTTGGGAGTAGGGTGGGACTAGGGCTAGGGTTAGACCTTTAATTGGAAGTAGCGATTAGGGCTTCTAGTGTGATTGGTTGCTGGACTAGGTGTGGGACTTAGAGTAGGGTTAGGCTTTCTATAGCAAGTAGGGACTAGGGCTACCTGTGCCATTGGTTGCATGGACTTGTTTTGGGACTACTGGTAGGGCTAGGGCCTTTATTGGACGTAAAGATCAGGGTTTTTTACCTGATTGGGTGCTTGGACTAGGGCTAAGATTGGCTGTAAGGTCCTGGTCTCCTATTGGTTCTAGATTTTAGGGCTAGTGTTGTGATTGGATAGTTTTAGGGCTAGGGTTCCCATTGGCTGAAGGGCTACTAGGGCTATAAAAGGCCAGGTTTAGGGCGTCTCAGCCCGGGCGCGAGGCTAAGGGCAGAGAGGACAAGGGCTGCTGCCTGTTTGAGCCTGTTATGGGCAGAGAGGACAAGGGCTGCTGCCTGTTTGAACCTGTTATGGGCAGAGGACAAGTGCAGTTGCCTGTTTGAGCCTGTTCGAGACTGGTCGGGACAAGGGCCAGAATGCTGCCCTTTTTCACATTGTTGAACTGGGATCACTGCCTAAAGTATCAAAGGAAGTAAGAAACCTCAGAATGACCATGGGCTCCAAGCTGTCGATGAATGCCCAAGTGGATAAACTAGCAAAATCAAGCTGTGTCACTATAAAAACGCTGCGACAAATTTTCCCTCATTTGGGATTTCCACACAAGGTCCAAGCTACCATCTCCCTTGTTCTGTCCAAACTCGATTATGCCAATAGCCTCTACCACGGATCACCTTTAACGACCATGAAAAGACTACAATGGATTCAGAACTCGGCTGCCAGACTACTCTTGCATATTAAACATCTACGTACCAACCATGTACTTGATCTGTGTGTCTGTTACTTTTCTCCTGAAAAAGCATATCCAATGCACTACCCAATTTCTCATCATGTGCCTCTATCAATATATTTAATCTAAATATACTTACTTCCTTTATGTATCTATATACTTTCAATGTAATTATGGATCTATATATTTATCACTTTCTTCTAATTTAGCATTTCCAATGCACTACCCTATTTCTCAGCCTATACTTCGCTCAATATATCTTCTAGCCCAACCTGCTGACTCATCCCAAACTTCTACTACTACTCCTTCCAATGCACTACCCTATCTCTCATCCTATACATCTATCGAGATATCCTCTACATCCACTCTCTCATTTATTCCAAACCCCATACCACTACTATCATTGCCAAAATAACCCTTTCTAGACTCTCTCCTACTCTACCCCTCCTTGCATCATCTGACATCTCTTTTTCACTACCGATCCCCTAAAACAAACCTTTCTAAACTCTTCCCTCTGAGTCCTCCCCTCCAAAACTACTTATTACTCATCCAAAACCCTCCTCCTACTGCCAAGACCTAAAAAAAAAAGAAAAATCCTTCACTCTTTTATCCCTCCACTATCCTTTTCAATCGAAATTAACAGACTAACATGTTCACTTCTCACATTCCATATTAAACTATACTAATATACAACCCAAATAACTGAATAACATATCCACTACTCAAATTACTTCATATTTTTTACAATACCCATTTTCAACAGTAATCCTTTATGGGTTCCGTAGTGGCGTGCTACTTGCCAGAAAAGCGCTTTAACACCCATCCGAGGTAACAAGTGCTATATGAATGCTAATCTTTCTTCCCCTTTTATCCCCCCACTATCCTTCTCACTCCAAGTAACTGACTAATATCCACCACTGAAATTACTTAATATTTCACCATATTAATTCACCAGTAGTCCTTTCTAGGCTTCCTGAATAGTGTGCGTCAACAAGCGCTATATAAATACAAACCTTTGTCCTCCTCTATCCTTCTGCTATCATTCCAAATCCAAATAACTGACTAACCTATCCACCACTTAAAATGTACTTGCATGTTTTACTATACTAATTCAACACTAATCCTCTATGGGTCCCGAGTAGCGTGCTACTCGCCGAAAAAGCGCTTTGACGCCTCGTCAGGGGTAGTAAGCACTATATAAATGCAATTACAATACAATACAATGTGGGCCTGAGGCCCGACATTACAGCCATCAAGCACAGGTACGTAGGATTTCATGCTGTGACATCATCAAGAGCAAAGGACTAGTAGGCAATTGGTTTCTATTTATCCCCATTAAATTGAATAAGCACACCTGAAGCAAAGCCTTCTATCTTGGGACAATACAATGTGGAGGATTTAGTCTAATTGGGCAAGTCTAATGCAGGTGCAAAGGGCAATGCTTCTTTCAGGATACCATATTTTGTTCTGCTTCCTTCAACCAAGACACGGTTTGAGGTTATCGTTTTGCACAAAATCTTGCAATATCCTGACAATGTTAGCACAATACAAAACATACTGTCAGAAGTGGCCTCCCATCCCCAAAATAGTGCATACCTGGGAAACGGTAACTAGAGTGGGCAGCTGCGGACCACTATCCCATCAAGATGACATGGCCTAAATATTGAACACTGGCTACATTTAATTATAAATTTTCTTTAGGTGCACTGATTCAGGGACTCAGACTTGCAAAGCTCCAACGATCCAATACTTCAGCAGCCTATCAAACTAGGATGGATCATTCAGGAAAGACAAAGATATCAATATCTTTTTGGAGAGCTTGTTTAGGTGATTGAATGCACCTTTGATGTAGTCGAAATCCCATGGGCCTCATTTATGAAAAGTGACGCATCGCTGCGTGAAAACAGCGATGCTGTCCTAAAACTTAGGGTATAACCTTTTTTAAAATTTCTGTGAATTCATGTTGTTTGGATTGTTCTCTTGAACCCCTAGATAGAAAAGAACAACTACATTTCCAATGCCCTAACTGCCTCCAATTGAAACAGGAGAAACCACCAGGTGGAGCAAAATCTCCCTTTCCCTACTCCATCATCTGCATCTTCCTCCTCCCTGTGCACTTGGTACATCCTGCCGCCTCATGCCTCTTTGGCCTCTCCCTCTGACCATTTTGTTAGAAGGATTAGCAAAGATGTACCTGTATGCAGTTGATTCTTTTATTTCTTGTATAGTAACACAACAAGGAAAACCAGCTCAGCAAAGTCATTAGTATGCCACCTGTTACAGATAGTATGCAGTTGCTCCTGTACCACAGCCAAAAACCCTTGAATCAATCAAACAATCAATCAGGATTCTTATCAAGCACAACTACTCACCCTTTAGGGTCTTAAGGTGCTAAGTGAGAGTGGGAGGGATGGGGGTAGATCTGCGTTCAGTCCAATAGCCAAATCTTGAGGTGCTTCCTAAATTTCAGCAGCAATAGTGAGTGGCAGAGGTGCAGAGGCAGGGAGTTCCAGGTCTTTGTAGTGCGGTAGGAGAAGGATTTCCTGCATCCATGGTTTTGCGGTTCTATGGGATGGTGGCCAGGGCCAGTTGGGTGGAGTAGAGAGGTCTGGTGGGAGTGTAGAAGGAGAGGCAGTGCTTGAGGTATGCTGGTCCAGTGTTGTGGAGGACTTTGTAGGTGTGCATGAGGAACTTGGAGGTAATTCTTTTGTTGATAGGTAGCCAGTGAAGGTCTCTCAGGTGGCCAGGTATGTGGCTGCCATGTCAGATGTTCAGGATGAGTCTGGCAGAGGTGCTCTGGATGGACACAATTCTGTCTCTGGATCTGCTCATCCTGTCCTGTCTTGCGATCTTGTATTGGTGGGAGGATTGCTGTGGTGATGACAGCGGCCGATGACGGAGTCAACCAGGTTTTGGTCAGGAAGAGCAGGTCTGGTGAGCGATCATGTAGCAGATGTTAAATTTTGCTGGTGTGCTTGGTGAGTAAATGAGTGTTGAGGAGTATGCAAGACAGGTAGGGGTATAGCTTAGTGGGGGTCAGGTTTGTGGTTGTGCTTGTTGCTTGTGTTGGATGGATGAGATGCATGAGGAGTAAGGTGAGTGCAGGAGGGTGCATGTGAAATGGCAGGTGGCAAAGAGAGGTAGTGAAGTGCCGCTGCAGCAGCATGGGAGAATAGTGGGCTGGACATTGTCTGGGAGCGGGTTGGTGCAGATGGCGGTGCAATCTCAATTAAGAGAAGAGAGTTTTGGCAGTGGAAAAACATGGCGGCCGCCGGCTAGAGCGGACCGCACGCACCAGGCAGCGCTCTCAGAACCTCGCTGCAGAGAGAAGCTAAATGTCTTTTCCCGTATGAAGCTTTTGTTTCTTTTTCTGATCTGATCTGCACGAGGCCGGTAAAAGTGATCGGAAAGCGGCATTTTGAACATTGAAGGTCCAGTTATCGGCGAATGTGTATGCCGAGCATTGCTGTCTCCCAGGCACCCGCCCCTCACCCGACCTGGAGGCGGGCAGCCGTGGAGCTTCGACGCGGCCGGACGGCCGCAGTTAGAGGGGGCCTGAGAGGACTCTCTACAGGCGGAGGCGGTGAGAGAGGGCTCCGACGCTCACTGTCAGCGGGACACCTGTCTTCAGAGCTAAATGCCGAGGTGAGCTGTATAGAAGCGGTAAGAAGCTCTCACCTGGGGACATTAATCTCTAACCTGGAAAGTAATACAGTTAGCTCTGAGGGGGTATGGGAGACAGCTAGAGGGGCACAGTCACAGCCTCGTATCACAAGAAGCAAAGCCAGGGCTGGCTACAGAGGGGCCAAAGCAGGGAAAGCGGGGAAAGCACACAAACTACAAATCCCAGAGTGCAATGTGGGGGAGGGCATAGCAAAGGAGCAGGATCTGAGACAGAAAGCAGGAGTGGTGGAACCAAGAAGTTCTGCATCAAGCAAAAGTGCAAGAAATATTAAGCATACAAGGCAACGTAAAAACAAACCTGCAACAGACCTTAAAGCCATAACTCCTTCGTTGCGGTCTTTTTTTAAGCCCATACCCCAGATCTTGCAGATCTCACAAGACATGGCTACGTCCGTAGAGCAAGTTAATCTACAAGATAAACCAAAGGCTACCACGGGGGCAGGAGGAGATCTTACTCAAAGTGTCTCTGAGATACTATCTCCGGATTTGTTAGATACTATTACACAAGCTATCACACAAGCCCCTGAATCAACGCTAGCCGTAGAGGACGCAGCGGAGTCCCTCCCGAGAACAAGCCTTGTTAGAGAATCACCCACCCTCCATGAAGAGCTAGAACTGGGTAATTGGCAGGGAGAACCTGGAGTGAGCAGCACCCTCGAGGCGCTGGTGGGATCGATTACAGCGATGAGACAAGAAATTAGGCACGATTTCACAGTCTCTAAAGCCAATCAGGAAGATATAAGAGCATCCTGCGATATCTTAGAGAAAAAAGTGGACGGTCTGTATGAAAGAACAGAGACACTAGAACGCTCCGTGGGAACGATGGCCTCCAACCTTGAATCAGCAGGAGCTAAAATCAACACTCTCCAGAAGGACGGAGAGAGTATGCCGATCGAATTGAGGTGTTGGAAAATTATTCCAGACGAAACAATATCCGAATTTTGAAGATCCCGGAGGGGAAAGAGGGGAGTGACCTTAAGAGTTTCATAGTTAAATTACTGAAGGAATCTCTTAATCTGGAAGAGTCCGCAGAGTCCCTTGAAAAAGACATACAGCGGATACATCGAGACCCATTTCGCCTGAACTCCGCCAGAAGTAAACCTCGGAAAATACTAGTTAACTTTCTGACATACGCGCTAAAAGAAAGGGTTCTAAATCTTGCGCTAAAGGCCAAAACCATACAGGGTCCTGATTTCCCTTTTGAGATCCGCTCAGACCTTTCCAAAACCACACTTGACAGACAGTGGGAGTTAGGTCAGCGCATGGAAAAGTTTAAATCATTGGGCGCTAACGTTCAGATGAGATTTCCCGCATTCTTAAAAATCATGTACAACAACAAAATGCATAACATTCGCTCTATACAGGATGCAGACGATCTGTTGCAAAATATAGACGATCATGTGCAGGCTCAGAAAGCAAAATAACCTAGTATAACCTAGTATAAGAAGGCTAAAAATCTAAAACAGTTCAGACAGTTGGCCACTAAAAAGGAAAGAAGGGAAAAAGAAAAAAAAAAAAAGTATGAAGGGAAATTGAATCAAAGGGGAGGAGGGAAAAAAAAAAACCCTTATTGACCAAACATAGTAAAAGCATATAAATACATACATACAAATATATAATCAACACTATGAACAAAACAAAATATCATAGAATAAGGAAAAAATATATATAAAAAATGTATTTATATACAACACGATAAAAGAAAACAGAACAAAAAATAAATAAATAAATAAATAAAAGATTTAAAGCAGGGGAAAGGTAAATATACAAACAGGAAAAAATATTGAAATATAAAGGAAGAAAGGAAAAGGGAAAGAAAAGAAAAAAACAATCAAATAAAAATATAATTTTTTTTTTCCCCCCAAAATAAAGACTAAGTTTTAAAACATCTTAGAAAGGTTTCCTCATAGGAATGAAAAAAAAAAAAAGGGGATAAACTAAGGAGTAGCTAACCTTACACGGGTTGATAACAGCCCCAGATTAAAAAAGGCATCTGCAGCTGGGGGAATAAGAGCAAGCTGCAATGGGCGTAAAGGTGGCTAGTCATCAGGCCACAGTAAGTAGGGGGGGTTTTCCTAGGGGGGTGGAGGGGTGGGGGGACAGAGGGGGTGATAACAAAAAAAGTCCTTATAAGCCAAAACTAAATCGTACTCTAGAGTCTCCTTTTGACTTAAATTTGATCTCCATAACCATAACCTTATGTGTAGCAGTTACTGGAACCAAGAAAAAAAAACTACCAAGAAGAAAGATGAGGGCGACAGAGAAATAACAAGATGACATCGTACCATTATTTATCTTGGAACGTTAACGGGTTACGGGTGAAGGGCAGAAGGGAGCGCATCTTTCAATACTTAAGGGATTCCCAGGCACAGATAATTGTCCTTCAGGAGTCACACCTAATTAAGTCAGAAGCCGAACAGATACTAAAGAAACATAAATGGATTGACAATTTTTGCTCTACAGATCACAATGCAAAAACCAGGGGGATAATTATCATTTTTAAGAAATCAGCCAAAGCCCAAATACTAGAATACAAAGAAGACTACTCAGGGAGATGGCTGATAGTCAGAGTCTCGCTAGAAGGCCAAATTCGCACCCTGGTGGGCTACTACGGTCCTAACGTAGACGATCCGTCGCATCTAGACGCAGTAAGGAATCATTTGACAGTAATGCAGGATCCAGTGATCTGGATGGGTGATTTCAAAATCGTTCTAAATACCAAACTAGATAAATCTACAAGATATAAAATTCCTAGCTCACCAAAATCAAGGCAAACTCTGATCACAATAATGAAACATCTTGGCTTGGCAGACTTGTGGAGAGAAAAAATGGGTAATAAAATGGGGGTCTCCTTTCGAAATAGTCGGTTTAAACATAAGTCAAGAATTGACTATGCTTTTTTAGTTACTCATTAAAAGACACCCTGTTAACAATAGACTACCTCCCTTCACACCTCTCAGACCATTCCGCACTATATTTTTCTATGAAATGAGATAATAAAACCGCATGTACAACGTGGTCTTTCGATCGCACACTCCTGCTTGAGGAGGAGGAGGTCAAGTTCTTAGTTCAAGAGTCCTTAACCTTTTTTTACTTAAACCTGGGCTCCTCAAACTTAGCAATGGTCTGGGAAACGTTTAAAGCCTATTTGAGAGGTCAGATTACTAACAGGGCCTCGTACAGGCGGAAAATATACAGAGAGAAAATAGCTAATTTGGAGCCGGAAATGAGACTAATAGAACTAAACACCGATAAACGCTTGGCAACTCCACAAGAACAGACGAGCTTAGCTGAAAAGAAGACACAATTAGAGGGGATCCTACAAGAAAGGCTTAATAAAAGATGGGAAGCAAGTAAGATATCACACTTCGAATTTGGCGAGACAGCCGGTAAAGTCCTGGCTTGGAAAATAAAATCAGACAAAGCCCTTAAATATATCAAAGAGATTCAGGTAGAGGGAGAAACAACAGTAAGAACATCTAATTCAGATATTGGCAATGCCTTTCATGATTTCTTTGAACTAATTTACAAAGAAGATCTCCCTAACAATCCGGGGGCGAGGGAAAAATGGTTCAAAGAAATTCTGTTACCTGCCCTTTCAATGTCACAGAGTAAAGCTCTAGAGACTGACATTACAGAAGAAGAAGTGAGGACAGCAATACGGCGTTCCAAAAAAGGAAAGGCGGCAGGCCCAGACGGCCTCCCAGGTGAGGTATATAGAGCTATGGAAGAAGCTATAACCCCGGTCCTGTGTGGTTTATTTAATGATATCTTTATAGAGGGACACCCAATACCGAAATCATGGGGGGAGGCGACAATTGTCCTTATCCCCAAACCAGGCAAATCGCCTAGGGACTGTGGATCTTATCGACCCATATCCCTCCTCAACAATGACTATAAAATCTTTACCACTATACTAACAACTAGACTGAGCAGTGTAATACCTAGCCTAATACATCAAGACCAAAAGGGCTTCATTAAAGGGAGACAACTTTCAGAACTAACACACGATCTGATAGGTGCTATTGACATCGCATCCGCCTTCTCCCTACCCCTGGCCACGCTCACACTAGACGCAACCAAGGCGTTTGATCGGGTTAACTGGCTCTATTTAGAAGATGTCCTTACAAAATTTAACTTTGGAAACAGATTTTGTAAAGCAATATTTCAGCTATATAGTGCTCCTTCAGCCAAGCTCTTGGTTAACGGCATCTTGACTGAGGCATTTCAAATCACCAGAGGCACCAGACAGGGCTGCCCGCTCTCCCCACTCCTTTTTAATTTATATATCGAGCCATTTGCTCAGGTTTTGCGAGCAGAAGCGAATATTCCATCATTTCGTTTTGGGGAGTGGGAGAGACGGGTTGCACTATACGCTGACGACATCCTGATCTTAACATCTGACCCAAGAAACGCATTACCCACAGTTATTCAGCGAGCGAAAGAATTTATCTCCGGGTATGACATCAACTCGAGCAAGACGGAAATCATGACTGGAACATTCCAGAACAACACCTGGGTATTAATGTTTCACCATCTATGAGGTACCTAGGAATCCGAGTTACCCAGGATGTGGGCAACATTTGTCAAACCAATCTCGACAGAATCTTTAAAGAGACAAAAAAGCTGCTGAAAACTTGGACACACTTACCACTCTCGATACTAGGTCGAGTAAATTTAGTCAAAATGTGCATCCTCCCCAAATACACTTTTATATTTAGCACCATCCCTTTGGCTTTTGATCCCAAGGCAATAGAAAAAAGTCAGCAAGAAATCAACTCCTTTCTTTGGAACTATAAGTCAACAAGAATTGCTTGGAAGAAGCTTAGGAGGAAAAGGGAGAAAGGAGGTCTGGCTCTGCCTGACCTAATGTACTATGCGTGGGCATTTCAAATGACACATTCAAGGATGCTTTTAAAAACCCCAACAAACCTCTTGAATGGATCAATGTACAAAGCCATGTTAATCGGAGCAAATTTACCATCAGACGGATTTATGTCCAAATTTGCCAGTCATAAATTCTTCAAAAAAATCAAACTTAAAATACTCCAATCATTGTGTAAGACATGGCTCAGTATAAGGAAGAAACTCGGGCTATCATACTACTCTAACTTTGCCCCAATCTTGGATTCACCCGGGCTCCCATTATACATGAGAGACAGTCTGTCAGTTGTACTTGAACAAGCAGGGATTATAAGATGGGGACAGCTACTAAACGAAGGATTTCTAATCACATGGGATGAGTTAAAAGATCAAGTCGGCCCCAGACTGTCTAGATTTAAATATATGCAGATGGAAAGCTGGACAAGGGCCCAGGGTAAAAAAGACAAAAATCTGGGGAAAGTAAGCCCCTTAGAACAACAACTAGTGGAGAAACCAATCGGGAAAAGAGAGGTAGCATTCTGGTACTGGCAACTGCTTGAAGAAATTGACGGAGAATTCTCTCTCCCAGACCAATTGTGGGGGGCAGTAATGGGCACTCATAATGAGGAGACGTGGCAAACCTCTTTTTCACTTTTGTATAAGATCGTTAAACCCTCGTGGTTAAGAAGAAACCACCTTTTTACTGTACATCGTGCATACATCACGCCACTTAAACTTTCCAAATTTCTTCCGGATAAAAAATGCAATAAATGCATGCCACAGGAGCATCAGATGTACATATGTTTTTCGAATGCCCTGACATAAGGCGGTTTTGGTCAGAAGTCGAGGCAACTTTAAATTCCATTATGAACACATTACTCTCAATCACACTACCACTTATCATTTTTGGTTTAGACATCAACATCACAGGGAAAGCAAGGTCATTCCTTTTCTATGCTATCTTGCTGGCTAGAAGGCAAATATGTATACAATGGCTGGAGAAAGCTGCTCCTTTGCACTCTGCATGGCTTACATCATTATATGAAACATCTAAATCAGACCTTAATAGATCAGGCAGTAGGCGTAATTTGACATTCTGGGAATTGCTTATTGATTGGAGATAGAATCCGGGTTTATTATTATTTTTTTTAATTTTTTTTTTTCCCCCGGGTCCTATGATTATGCCGATAATACTCCCTGGACTGGATATAGCCTCGTTCCGACATGGGTCCTACTGGTGGTAATGCACCTAGATGGAGTCACTTGACTGCCTCGTATTTTTTGGGTTTTATCTCCCACCCATTACACGCTCGAGTCTAGGCAATCGATCGAGGGGACTTCTGAGAGGACCCTAGAGAAGGACTCGCTAGGTGGCTGGTATCTTCCCAAATGGAGGTAATGGCAAATGAGGACAAAAAAAAAAAAAAAAAGAGAGAAGCGAGTTTTGGTGGGAAACCAGTAACATCACTTCCAGTGCAGATGGATGAGAGGAAATCCAGTGATGTCACTTCCTGTGCAGTTGTATGATGAAACATCCAGTGTTGTCACTTCATGTTCAGATGAATGAAGGGAAATCCAGTGATGTTGCTTCCTGATGGATGATGAGAAATGAGTCGTCTATACCAATGAGATTTAATACTTGCTTTGTTTTATGGCACAATATAATTTCATGACATAGTCTCTCTTACATATTTTAAGAAGGGACAGTCACCATTCTTAGCATCAATTCATAAGCCAGTTTCCCATAGAGTAAATGTTCATGTAATTTTTGTGGTAGGCAGACTCCAGGTTTTCTTGCCCTTATCCTGACCAGACAACACCTATATGCACCATTCCCTTGTTTATTTCTAAAATATGTCTAAAATGCTGGTATAGAGTTTGGCAGTCTTCGCTTAAAACTCAGTCAAGAGGTTATCGTCAGTGCATAGACGCAAGGTTAAAGGATACTGTCATAGTCATAGGTGCATGAGCTGAGAAGATGACAACAAAAACGAATGCTTTCTTCACAGCCATACTGCCAGGGACCAGTAAATAATCTACTCTGCCTCAGGTTTAACAGAATTTGATCTGATAAATATATTTATCTTGAAGCTGAAACGTTATCTTTTTTTATTTGAACTAAAACGTTTTGCTGGCCTGACTCAGCCCAGAGTCAAAATCCAAAGTTATCAAAATCTGACAAAATGATATTGAAATCTGCTTCGAAAAGGACATTTTACCAGAGATAATTGTATTCCTGTAATATGTAAGAAAGTGGTTCCTGGTAGTGGGAGCCCCCCCCCCCCCCCGGCCCCACCAGAAAAAAAAATGTGAAAGGAGACTGGGCTGCTGCTGCAGCCAAAGCCTCATGCGATTTTAAACTATAAAACTACCGCACTGGTTGTGGAAAAACAGACCCACTTGGAATCAGGAGAGTGGCATTCTATGAGGTACTTTAGCTTCCTCTATCTCGTAGTGAGGGTATATTAGAGAAAACAAAGGGGCATATTATCAAGGGGGTTTATCTCCGCTTTTTGGCTTTAAAAGCCAAGAAAGCGGAGATAAAATTATCTCCCTATTACCAAGCTGTCGCTAACACCAGTTAGCGACAGCTAATAGGAGATAGCGACCATCTTGGGCCCCGCTTTGCATGTCAGTGATATTTATCACTAATGACATGCAAAGTGGGCGTGCCAAGATGTTAGCGACTGGAAACAGTCGCTAACATCGCTATCTCCTATTACCAACTTTTGGAGATATTCGCGCTAAGCGCGAATATCTCCAAAAGCTAACACCTGCCCTGAGCAGTTCTTAGCCATGTCATCCAATGGGAGGTGGATAACATGGCTAAGAGCATTTGCTCGATAATGCATGAATATCGCTGACTTTTCAGCGATATTCATGCATTGCGGGAGTTTTTTATCGCATTTGCGATAAACCTTGCTAATAGCAAGGTTTATCTGCGATAAAAATCGCCGATGTGCGGCGATAATTTTTGTCTCTAAACAAGTTAGAGACAAAAATTATCGCTAGTTGTTGGTAATATACCCCAAAGTTCTGGTCGGAATTTCTTGCAAGAATGTATTATTGTTTCATACTCTTTTCAGGCACCGGTGTTTTAGCCAAAAGATGTCGAGGCTGTAATAATGCTATATATAAAGAAGCTGGGACATAAGAAATATGGCAGCAGTTACATTCTGTCGCTTAAATTAACATACTCTGTAGGCAGCAGGGCTTCATCAGCAGAACTTTCCTAACGTGAATGCTTGTTTCTTTCCCAGACTACTGCCTCTGCTCTGCTTGTGCTACAAATGTCACAGATTACTGCGCCTGCGCGGAAGGAACGTTAGGGCATGAGGACAAATGTACTTCACAAAGATAGATTGAGATTTCTGTCCAACGCTACAGACATATTAAAACCATTCTTCAAGGAGATCTCTCTCTTCTACCTGGAACCCTTTTACTTTGCAGCAATTAGCAAAGGAATTAGTGAATGGAAGCAGAAAACGACAATATTAAAGCACTCTGTCATATTAAGCGCGTTGGGCAGTCAGTCAGCCTTGCTACTTTTGCCTCGAGTCAAGAGGAATGAAGTATAAGAAGAACAAAATATATGTCTTGCACTTGCAGCAAAGAAAGCATGGGGTTTGGAATCCGACCAAAGGGTTCTTCCAATGTGGATTACCCATCCAAAGGGTTATATAAAGCAGCAATTGCACTGATAAAAGATACATTTTCAAGAAAAAGTGCTGCCAAGAAATGCAGTGGTATTACCGCAATGTGGTACTGATATTACCACAAGAGACATATTTTACGAGCAAACTTGAGGCATGGGTTGTTTTAGCAATTGTAACACATTTTTTTGCATTTATTTCTGTTCGGCTTCCACCTGGTTTGTACTGGCGGAATTCATTCTGTGATATAATGATGTAGAAATCCTCTTTACTTTTTGAGAATAACAATATTATTTATTTCTACAGTTAGCGCATATTTATAACAAGCACTTAGAAATCAATGCATTTATATTAGGCAGGGCCTTGAGTCTCTGCTATACAGAAATCTAGTTGCCAGCTATCTCGGCCATGCACATTTTCACTTGCAGAGCATCATCAATGATGTTTTTTAAACAATTTCTATTGAGGTTTTCAACTTATACCATACATCAGGTCACATCAGTCATAGCATACATTGCCATCACTGCGCCTACTTGTGGGGCGAAATGATCGGTCCATGTAGTGGCAGCTTCCAAACTTTGGAATACTTTACCCCAGGACATTAGGGCATGTCCCACATTACTCCAATTCCGCAAAAAATTAAAAACTTGGCTGTTTAATAGATAATTTAGTAATTCATTCCTGGTATAGAAAAGTGATCAGAGCAAGGCAGTTTTTCATCCGGCCGGCAAATTACTCAGCGCCAAGACACCCCAGGGTATATGCTGCGCTTTAGAAATGCCAATAAATAAATAAATAAATAAATAAATAAATGCCCACCCATCCCGGCAACACTGTAAAGGGCCCGTGGGGACGGAGAGGACAATGACCTCAACCACAACTACTTTTGGTCTGTGCAAAGAATGTATAAGCAATAGGGTAACTGGTTCATGGTCGATAGTCCAAGTGGAAAGAGGGGAACTGTCCCCTGGCAGGTACAGGAAGAGAGTTGGCAGCAGGGGATTGCGGGTTTGCAAGTATATCTTGGAATGGGCTACCAGGGCCCTATCACCAAAGCACTTTACAGCCTGGTAACAAGTCTACGCCCCGTTACATTAGTGTATAGGGTATTATAAAGCTGGTTAGTAGCTGGTTTGGATTCCACATGAATTTTGAGGTCCCCCAACATTCGACAGACAGCAGTATGTGATGAATTGCCCCTCCTGGAGGGCCAGTTCTTTGATTAGGTCTGTGAAGGTCAAGAGCTGGCCATCTCGGAGACGCGCTGTTAGGCCTGGCATTTCTTGGCGTCATTACCCCTGACTTTTTGCCTCTACCTCCTCTATTTTTGGTACTGTGATGGATATGGTGTTGCCAACGTAGATGCTTTGGACACTGCCACTGCTAAACAGTGTCAGAGTAAAGTGCTCCTTGAGAAAGTGTAATGGAGATTGGCTGTCGATAATGCACGCAGTTTCCTAAACTGCCATGTTGCTCTGGTAAGTTCAAGCACTTACCAGACCCTGCCCTTCCCTTTTCATACACATCAGGCACCCCTATGGTAGGTCTAGGGTACCCCCTGGACAGAGTGCAGTGCATGTGAAAGGTGGGACATGTACCAAGGTGTGTACCATGTCCTGGCAGCGAAATAATCTCCATTTTGTTTTCACTGCTGAATTGCCATCTTGCCCATTAGAATAGTATGGAAAGGCTGTGTAGTGTGTTTGCCAGCCTATCCTCCCAAAGGATTAAGATGAAAAGGTGAAGTTTAGTATGCCTGAACTCACCCTGCAATAACACATCTATTTATAAAGATGGTTTTTGCATTATGTGTTTGTAAACCACTCTTTCAGAAGTGGCTGGGTTTTTGTGCTTTAAACATTTCTGTGTGTCTCCGCCTGGTTGTGGATTGACTGGATGGATTTGAAAGTGATAGGATATAGGGAATGTCTTGACCCAGGGGAGGAGGTGAGACAGCACAGGCTGACCTGCATCTGGAGTGTGTAGGGGGAGGAGTAGGCCTAGAGGTGAAGAGGCCTGGGCTGGTGCTATAAACAGTTGTCCCATCTCCTGCTAAGTGATTGAGATTCCAGGCCCCCACTAATCAAAGGAAGAAGGTGTCACTGGTAGGGAGGCACCCAGAACTGGTTTGAGCAGGGGTCAGTGTCCCCTGTAACACAAAGACTTCAAAGCCATTGAGGGGTATAACTATGTGAGCTGAAGCCCCTGAACTTCGGAGAATGGCTTGATCAAGTCTGAACAAAACTAGAGCTACTCCGTGGATCAAGAGGAACCTTTGCCAAGGAAGAAGCAACTAAAGAGACTGTTGGATAGGACTGCTCTTGCTGTCTGATCTGGGGCTGGCCTGCAGTTTGCTGTTTCAACAAAGGTAAGGCTGTAGGGACTTCGCTGTGTGCTGTGTCCCTCTGCTTGAAGGACTTTGCTGTGTGCTGTGTCCTGAAGTAACTGTCCCCAAGGGCCCGAGGTGGGCTGGCTCCCTGTTTGGAAACACAGGAACACAAACATTTCCAGAGAAGACTCTCAGATACGCTGTGGGTGCATGTGCTCTGTCTAGCCTGAGATCTTCGCAAGTCGTGCCCTGTGATCTTGGGCACCTGGAGTTCCAAATGAGACTCAGAAATGCAGTGTGCGTGTGCTGTCTAACCTGAGTCCTTCAAGAGGATCGTCCTGTGAACGTGTGTACTGGGGAGCCAAGTAAGTCTCAGCGACACAGTGTGCTTGTGCTTGGGGACAGCCTGAGGCTTTCATGTGGTTTGGCCCAAGATCGTGTACATCAGAAGAGCAAGTGAGTCTTAGCGACGCTGTGTGTGTGTACCTTCTACTGCCTGAGACCTGCGCAAGAGGTGCCTGTGATTGGGGGCACCGGAAGATAAAGTGTGTTTTAGCAACACTGTGTGTGTGTACCTTCTACCGGCTGAGACCTGCGCAAGTGGTGACCTGTGATCATGGGCACCAGAAGATCAAGTGTGTCTCAGCAATGCTGCGTGCGTGTGCGGTGCATAGCCTGAGAACCTCGTGAGGAGTTGTCTGGTTATCGTGTACCTGGAGTTCCCCTGAGTCTCACTGACTCTAAATGCGGGTGTAGTGTGCTGCCTGGGATCTTCCCATTGCCCGGAAATTCACAGAAATTGCATTGGAGGCCCAAGTCGCTGGACGAGGAGAGGAGAGTGGGTTCGCGCCCCCAGGTAACGTGTGCAAATTCCTGGGGAGGGGCGCAGGCTCAGAGGTAGATTTATTTATTTTATTTATTTTAACGATTTATAGAGCGCGCAAATACCCGTAGGTGTCTCGGCGCTAATGGATCGTGGACTAGTTCGGATATCTGGGAGCCGTTGGCTGAGTAGCTGGGTTCTTGTCTTCTTCTATTGGTTAAATAACCAGGTTTTTGTCTTTTTCCTGAACACAAGTAAAGATTGGCTCGATGTAATCTCTGCAAGTAGGGTGTTCCAGAGTTTTGCAGTGGCCACGGTGAACCGTTTATCTCCCCAAGAAACAGTTCTTGTACGAGGGATCGAGAGGAGGTTAGCCGTGGAGGACCGGAGGTCTCTGGAGGGAGCGTAGGATTGTAAAGCATTGTTGAGGAAGAGGGGGCCAGCTTTGCGGGATGCTTTATAGGCAATACACAGAGCTTTGAACTTAATGCGGTTTCTTACTGGAAGCCAATGATAGCGTCGAATGATGTGCGAGATGGATTGCCATTTTGGGGTTCCAGAAAGCATTCTGGCTGCTGCGTTTTGCACCAGTTGAAGTCTGCTGATGACTTTAGTTTGGGCGTTCAAAAAGAGCGCATTACAGTAGTCGATAGTAGACATTACCAATTTGCTAACCAGTGTTTTCCCTGCGTTTAGGGGTAAGAATGGAAGTAGTTTTTTTTTATCATACGCAGTTTGAAGAATGAGGATGAAACCACAGTATTTGCATGAGGTGCAAAGGACAACCTGTCGTCGAATACGACCCCCAAATTTCTAACCTTAGTGACAGGTACGGGGGTGTGCCTTGTGAGGAAGGCCACCAGCTGGGTGACCAGGTGGGCCGTAGGTTACCAAATATCATTACCTCTGTTTTCTCAGAGTTCAACTTGAGACAGTTTGTGGTCATCCAGTTGCTGATAGCAAGCATGCCCTTCTGAAACTTGGCAGCAACTAAATCCCCATCATTATGCACCTTGAGCACCAATTGGATGTCGTCAGCGTAGGATGTGAGTCCCATCCGTGTGATTTGATGACTCTGGATGCTCTGGACCTCTCTCTCTGTCCTGCAGCATGAGCCTCTGCATCAGCTCAGATTGAGGCTCGTGTGCCAAGGGAGTAGCAGCACCGGGGCCTGATTGCGAAGCTGCATTTACTGTGTTCTATCTCACCCGAGTGTGGGGGGCAACTGTGGCCAGAGACTAACCGCAAGTCTGCACGAGTGGCGGAGAGACCGCCGGAGGCAGCGTGAATGGTGCCGGAGTCTCTTACATATTGCATTACTTCTGCATACCAGAGTATCTGATGATTGCATAACGCATTGCTTTTTCCTGCACAACAGACTGCCTGTTTTGTCGTATTGCCCATTGCGTTAGTTTGCCTAACAAACTGCCTGATAAGTGTGTTATATGATGGAGCAAGGTGGAAACAAAACATTTTTTGTATACCCCTTGTGAAGTTACTTCTCCATAACAGTAATATGCATTATTCATGTGGTTTTGAAATTAACCAACATAGAATAGAATGCACCTACACAAATACACGTGGGATACTAAATTGCATGTAATTGCAAATCGTAATCTACTAATTTGTAATGTATTGTGTCCTCAACACTACACATTTGTCATAATCTAATTGAAAATTGCATGGATGTGCTTTCTGTCTATTTATTTGTGGCATAAATCATGAAGATTGGTAAGTAAAACACGCATATATGTTGATTAAAGCTAGGTAACTACTAACTGGGATACTTTTAGTAGGGGGAAGGTAAACAGAAGGGCTTTATTTCTCAAATTTCGTTTATTTGTGTTTGTTTCTATAATAGTTCCTAAAATGTGGCCTACGTGGCCAATACAAAATGGAGGCTGACTGCGACTCCGTGTTTGCGATGAAGTACGCATGCGCAAGTTCGAAAAGGGAGAAGAGCGAGCAGCCTGTGCCTGTGCAGAATGGGTCTAGGACAGTGTGGCCTGCATATTGGAATGGATGCCAACCTTTTCGAATGTCAGCATCTTGAACGTGGGAATAGGGCATCGAATAACAAATTAAAGGACTATTTTTTCAATTATAACGATGACTGCGGAAATTGAACAATAAGGTGATGAGGTGATGCTCATTCATCCCTCAAGTGACCAATCACGGACAGTCTAAGACCCCAAAGTTACAAGTTTTAGATAGATAAGTTAGTGAAAAAGGGTATAAAAGAGGACATTTGGGACGATGAAAGTAGCTTACTTTTCCGATTTTATCTTTTCACCCCGACATGCTGCCGATCTGCGCAATTTTCCTATGGCGCAGGGACCTTGAAATTTTTCTGGACTTTAACTTTTGAATCGGTGTGGAGTCCTATGAGAGGGGAATATCGAGAGAGATAGAGAGGTGTTCTTTTGGAACTATTCTGTCCTTATGCTGATGTCTGCGTTTCCACAATTTGGTAATATAAAACTTTTCCTATTTTTCAAATTGTCATACAAATAAATGAATGTTTTGAATCTTAAAACTTTTTCTTCCAGGTTATTGATATTTAAATAATTTCTTTGAGAATAAAAAGATAGAGGTAATGCTAGGAGATCAGGGGCCAGATGTAGGTAAATCTCATTTACCGATTCTTAAATACCGAATTTTACCGATTCGGTATTCATGAATCGGTAAATGAGATGTAGATAAAAAAATCTGTATTTTTTACAGAATCGGTAAAATTCGGAATCGGACTTTCGGAATATACCGATTCCGTATTTACCGATTCTGTATTTACCGAATCGGTATTTCCCATTCATTCCTATGGGCCAAAAGGCCCATAGGAATGAATGGGAAATACCAATTCGGTAAATACCGAATCGGTAAATACCGAATCGGTAAATTCCGAATCGGAAAGCAAGCAAAAGTGAAACTTAAGAAAACAGCCAATCAGGTGCAACCACCCTCCCCCTCCCTACCAGGAAGTGGCTACCCAGGCAGCTGCAACTAATTAGAAGGTTCTGGAGAGGCAGTCAGAGCTGAGCAGAGACACAGAGCAGCAGGGAGAGTTTGTTTGAAACTACACCAACTGAAAAATGTCAAGCAGCAGTGAAAGCCAGAAGGCAGAACGAAAGAGGAAAATAAAGTTCAGCAGCATGGAGCTGCAGGTACTTGTGGAGGAGGTAGTGAGTGTGCACAAGAAACTTTTTGGCAGGCAATCCCTCACTGTTCCTGAGTCTGCCAAAAGGAAAATCTGGATGGCAATAGTAGAAAAAGTGAATGCTGTGGGAGTCACACCCAGGAATACTGAGGATCTTAAAAAAAGATTCTACGACCTCAGGAGCCTCACCAAGAAAAAAATGGCAGAAATCCACAAGCAGGCTGGCTTAACCGGTGGAGGCAGGAACCCAGCGCCCCCCCTGACTGACCTGGAGGAGTTGGTGGCCACAACCATTGAGGCAGACAGCGTCTGCGGACTGGGAGATGTGGACAGCTCAGCCCGAGCTGCACCAAAAAAAGGTAAGACGCATGCGCAGCATTACACCCCATGCCAACCTGCTTCCCTTTACCCTTTGTGGACTAGCAAACCCCAGTCCAGTACTGCTATCACTACACAGGAGCAATGTATTATGGGAAATGTAGTCAGCAAATGTAAGACCATGTGTAACAGCGCAGACATCAGCAAATTAGTGAAAGTAATGCAGATAAATGAAAGTGAAATGTGTAAAGCATTTATTGTAGTGACTGTGACACAGTAGCACTCAGTTGATATACTCTTAATTATACCTAGGGGCTAAATCAGGCAGTCGACCCACTGACACAGAAGGGACTGCACCAGCGAGGGAGGAGACTGAGGAATCAGGTCCAAGCCAAGTGCAAGCCTCGCAGGAGGAAGGTGACACGACTGACATCTCCCATTAGGATGACACTGTACACACCCCACAGTTGCTGCACTCCCCACAGCTTTCACAATCCCCTCCCTTGGTATTCTCACCAGAAACTTCCCCATCACAGCTCCAGTCCACTCCTGCAACCCCACCAGCCAGGAGGCGTGTCGTGGCCCCACTACCAGTGATGGAGGGAGCAGAGGGTGAGGGGGAGGCTCAAGTCAGCGTAGATGTGACTTCAGCAGCACGGAAGTCCACAAATGAGACAGTCACAGCTCGCAGAAGACAACGCAGACCCAGCAGTGCAGGTGGACGTGGTGAGGGCACTGTGTTCTGTGGGCTGGAGGGGAGCATGGTGCGCATTCAAAGGATGCAGGGCAAATCCATCCAAGCCTGCCAACGGCAACTCATAGCCCTGAATGTGCAAGTAGGAGACATGGGGAAGGGCATGAGAGACATTGTGGAGGCAAATAAAGAGGTTGCAAAAACAAATACGGACATTGCAGCAGGGATGCAGCAGATGAGCAACTCAATTACACAGCTATGCTCAAAACTAGACAGTCTGTCACACACAAGGCGCAGGGATGCCCGTGCCCACAATACGGCCATCAATCACTTGGCCACTGCCACATCCCTGCTATGCAGGAGGGGCATAAATATGCAGGAGGCTTTGACACAGAATACAGCATAGGTCACCAGGGGCATGGCCAGAATGACGAGTGCACTAGAGGCAATGCTAATTTCCAACACAGCACAGAATCCTGCCCTGGACGTGGCAGAGGCTGAGGACACTAGTAGCTGGAGCAGCATAGCAAGCGGTGTTGTGGAGACACGGAGGAGTAGCAGGCACCCAGCTGAGGCTGCAGGACACACTGAACAAAGCGAACAACATCCTAGTGGCCCAGGGAAGCGCAGCCGCAAGTAACATTACCGGTCATGGGTGAAGTAACCCGGGACATACAGTCCCCACGTTTATAATGTTAATTTTGTTGCACTTAAGTGCTTGAACGTTGTGGCAACATTAAAATACGTTGATCCCATACACAACCTGTCTGTGTCTCATTACTTACTCAGAAATAGTTGCGTGTAATCTCCTCACGTCTGTATCTGCCATCACTTGGTGTAGTCACTCCAGCAGGTTGTGTTTCAGGCACAGCAATCTCGTCGTTATGATCCTCATAGTCTGACAACTCAACCTCAGTACCCTTCTTCACAGCAAGGTTGTGCAACATTGCACAGGCGGCAATGATCTTACAGCAGGTGATGGGGGTATACTGCCGGGCACCTCCACTCTTGTGCAAGCACCTGAACCTGCTTTTCCAGATTCCAAAGGTACGCTCCACAACATTTCTTGTGCTCTTGTGGGCCCGGTTATATCTCCTTTGGCTGGGTGTTGAGGGGTTGAGGTAGGGGGTGAGTATGAATGAGCGGAGGGAATATGCACTGTCTCCTAAAAGGAAAGGTGAATACATTACTCACATGCATACATGTACTTCTTACTGCAATAGGTGTTAAAGGGGTCGCACACTGTGTCTTACCTAGGAGGTATCCTTCACCAAATTCCCTTGCTGTCAGCCGTGCATAGATTCCGCTGTTTTGAAATATAAAGGAGTCGTGGGTACTCCCAGGAAATTTTACCACAAGGTCAGTGAGGGCGCACTTGGCATTGCAGATCACCTGCACATTGATGGTGTGGGTGGACTTCCTATTCCTGTATATATATTCGGTGGCAGCAGGGGGACATATGGGAATGTGCGTGCCATCAATGCAGCCAATGATATTGGGGAAACGTGCCATCTGGTAAAAGTCAGATTTTGTTTGTACCAGTTCAGCATGGGTTGCAGGAAAAGATATATAATGGTCCATCCTCTGTAACATGGCGTCAAGGAATTGGTGGAAAAAGCGTGACAGGCTGCTCTGGGTCACCCCACCTACCACAGCAACCACACTCTGGTAGCTCCCAGACGCAAGCAGGTGTAGGCTTCACAGCACCTGCACGTGCGGTGGAATAGCGTGTGCCCTTGGGGTAGTGGGCTCCAACAGTGGTTGGAGGTCCCTGATGAGGTCCAAGATGGTGTCTGGGGCCAACCTGTACCTTTGGAGTATCTCTGCCTCTGTGAGCATGAACAAGGTGATCCTCTGTCTGTAGACCTGCTCCTGTCTCTGCCATTCCCTCTCTACTTCCTCCTGTAGCCGTAGCCGTCTTGCAATGACATAAAATGCCGCCATTGTGCAAACAGTATTGCATTTTGGGTCCTTTTTTATGGGTTACACCTGGTTACCACCTTATTTCAATCCATGGTGAATACCGACTCTTAAATACCAAATTTCAAGCAAATTCGGTATTTAAGAGCTTCCCTACATCTCAATTTTCAATATTACCACTTCTTATTTACCGATTCGGTATTTTACCGAATGTAATATTACCGATTCGGTAAATTTACCGATTCCGTAAATTTACCGATTCGCAAACCGTTGCGATTCGGTAAATTTACCAATTCGGTAAATTATCCGAATCGGAATGTTTACCGATTCGGTAACTTTACCGATTCGGTAAATTTACCGATTCGGACGATTTTCTGTCTCCTACATCCCAAATGCTCAATACCGGTCGGTAACGGCTGAAAATTGGTATTTTCGTCCGTTACCGACCGGTATTGGGCTACCTACATCTGGCCCCTAGTCTCTAAATAAAAATTAAATAAATGGAGAATTAAGCTGGTCTTGTTATCCTTTAGTTAACTTTTACTAGCTGATCCATTGACAAATAATGGTGGGGTGTTTTAAACGTTTTTCTTAAATCAAAACCATGGTACTAAAAATAAAACTGCAGATGTAAATAATGTGTAAAAATGTGTTTTAGACACTCCACTATAAACCAGCAGCTCTCCGTTGGTCTTCACCGAATCCTCGGAGCCGGGTAAATGTGTGTATGAATGATTTGCAGTGTTATGGACCCACTGATGTGTAATTTGTGATTAGCTCCTTGGGTTAATGTGGTGGTTTTACAGAGAATTTCTGGAGCCGCGCTGCATCAGTTAATTACATGGTAGCAGAGCATAGGTTGCTATAGGTTAACTAGGATATATGATGTGTAGAGTAGAGTATATAGTATTTTGATGTACAGAATTTATGACTAACATCTGTTGAGTTCGTATTGCGTTATATATAGTCTGGAAAAGGCTTCCGGAAAGTGTGGGAAGCTGGTCACTCTGTCTGCAGGCATTGGAAGTGTGGAAAGTGAAGTCCCACATCACATAGTCTGTTTCAAAGTGGTGACATTGTAGTATGTTACAAGTTTAGGGACCTTTACGCGTAAAAGTGGTGAATGTATAGCGAGGGCAACCTGTGAAATCTTGGGCCTGAACATAGGGATCATTGCGTATTCTGTCTTAAAACTCTACCTGGAGAGAGTAATAAAGTTTAACCTAAGCTTTAGAGAAGGTTAAGGTAGAGGGAAGTGCTACTTTATCGGCGAAAGTACAATTCTGTTATAGAGAAGAGGTAAGCGATGTCTACTGGACATACAGAGGGGCAGATTTACAATTACTGGCGCATCCCTGCATATCAGCAGGGATGCGCCAGTAATTGTGCGCCACAGCTCCGCCACCCATGATGCGCATGGGGCAAAAAACAGCACAGATGCATCACGTATCTGTGCCAACAGATGACGCATTGCGACACAGCTCCAGCAGCTCGGGGGTGCCCTATTCTTCGAATGCTGCGTCAAGCCTTACGCCTGCTTCAAGCAGGAGCAGGGTTTTGACGCAGCATTGGCCTAAAAGTGACTGAGTGAAATCTTGTAGATTTCACTCAGCCACTTTTAGGAGGCGTTCCTGCGCCGGAACACCCCCGCCCCCCCTGCGCAGGAACACCTATATGTGGCGCAGGGCTTTACAACGGGACTCATATTCCAGATGCATCACGTTGTAAGTACCCCACACCATGGCGCAGGATTTGCGTCGCCGCTGCGTCACAAAAGTGACGCAAAAGCGGCGTAAATGAGGCGCAAGGCGGTTGTAAATCTGCCACAGAATACTTGTGTAATTGAGAAAACTATCACTTTGGTTTTAGCGAAACAGATGAATGGAGTTGTTTTATGTAGTTACTAACTGATTTTGCTGTATAAAAGTGTAAATACAGAGTGCTGATAAATTTTGTAAAGGAGGGTGTGAGAAGTTGGCCTGGTATATGATGTTCACTATTCTAGTGAGCACCTTGCACCAGTCCAAACAACCCTTATGGTGATGGTTGTAAGTCAACCTTATAGACCAGCTATCCTAGTGGTAGCGTGGACAGAACAGTGTTAGGCTAAAAGACTCTTGAGGGCGTGTAAAGCCAGCTGTTTTACCATATGTAACCCCTTGAACACCAAATGAAAGGACACCACACAGGATATATATAAAATATATATGTATTTATTCACTAAGACACTCCTCTTTATGAGGTCAGAGGCAAAAGCACATAACAAGTTATACTTAGAAATACTTTAAATAGCACAATTTACAGTTAGGCCCTAGGGGCGCGTAAAACCATATACTAAGTAAGTGGTATAAGAACCACGACTTGGGAAAGGAGAAGGCCTAGGGCCTAGGGAATCGCTGGGGCTACACCATCTGACCCTTAGGTTAGGAGTAGGAGGCCCACAGGCGGCGCGTGCAGTGTCAGTACACTCACGCGAGAGTCAATAGAAAGTCAATGGGGACTTTAACGGTAAGTAATCGAAGATTTAGGACACTTCTAGTCTAACTAGGAATGTACAACTAACAAAACAAGACACTAGGATAGTCAATCTCTACAGGAGCACCGAAGTACTCGCGTTACCTCACCCACGGGCTGCGTGTGCATAGGTGTCAAAGTGTGCCGGGTTTTCTCGTTGATTCCTATGGAGCCTTGGAAGAAGATGCTGCAGGCGACCAGAAGGAAGATGTCCGGGTGGATCCAATGGTGGATCTAGGATGGAGAGGACCTGAAAGCAGAGGGGACAGAGTCTAGGTCACTAGACAGTGATCAGGTGGAACCAGGGAGGAACCAGACGTCGTCGAGGAGCAATCAGGTGCAGATGTGAAGCTTGTTGTTGCAGCCACGCGGACCAGGAGGCGTCGAGGACAACCAGGTGTTGGAGAGGAGCTGTCCCATGAACGTTCTTGCAGATGGAGGGGTCGACTTCCAGATTGGAGCCAACAAGCCTAAGCAAAGGCAACCCACGCAGGATACACAAAGAGATTCTGGTGCAGACCAGGAGGGTCTGAGGTATTTCACCTTTTCAGGGAAGCAAGTGCCAGTCTGGAGCAACCAGACCAGTGATGGATTTTCTCATGGATCGTCGTCAGAGGGCTACTAGCCAACGGGCCAGCAACCGGACAACGCGTCGAGCAGAACACAAGCAGAAGGGCCCCACGCAGATCTCGTGAAGTGTGGAGGGCTGGTCTTCAGTGAGGGTGGAGCTCGGTGTTGGGGTGTCTCAGTCCCCAGTGCACAGCTTTGAGGATGCCTCAGGAGCTGCGCTGGTAGCAAGTTGAAGACTTTCCAAGTTACCTGGTTCCATGGATTCCGACGCCTTCCACGGAGCTCAGCTGTGCTGGAGTCATGCAGTGGGGTCAGAGGAGTCCTGGAGTCGAGGTCTTGTCAAGCTCTGCGCTCGAGTTCTGGTGGGAACGGGGACAAAGCAAGCCGTCGAGTTGCTGGATGGTGCCTGGTTTCCCAGGGGTGGTCACTCCTTGGCCACAAGGGAGATTCTTCAGTCTTCAAGTCGGTTTGAATGTCGAAGGGCCCAGAGTTTCATTTCAAAGTTTCATCAGGATAAATCCAAAGTCTCCTGGGTCAGCTCCTACCTTTATACAACTAAAGGGGGCTGGTTTACTCACTAGGGGCCAGATGTAGGTAGTTCTTATTTACCACTTCTTAAATACCGAATTTTACCGATTCAGTATTTAAGAAGTGGTAAATATGAAGGGGGGAGATGTAGGTTTTTCCAGATGTGGAAATACCGAATCGTTAAGATTCGGTATTTACCGAATCTGGAAATACCGAATCGGTATTTCCTATTGATTCCTATGGGCTGTGAAGCCCATAGGAATCAATGGGCAATACCGATTCTGTAATTACAGAATCGGTAAATACCGATTTTGGCAAGGGTGCAGGGGGTGTCACTTTGACACCCTCTGGCACCCCAAAAATAGGCATGTGCGCCATGTGGCACACAGACATGCCCTAAGGGCATGTCTGTCTGTCACATGGCTAGGTGTGCATGCACACATGTGCATGCACACCTGAATTCGGTATTTTAACACCCAATTGGATTGGGTGTTAAAATACTGAATGTGTAGGGCCTTTGGGACTCTGAAGAGTCCCACCTACATATGGATTTACAGAATCGGTATATTTACCGATTCGGTAAAATACCGAAGTGGTAAATTTCCCGAATCGGTAAATATACCGATTCTGTAAATTAAGCCTACCTACATCTCAAAATCCAATTACCGGTCGGTAACGGCCGAATTCGGCCGTTACCGACCGGTAATTGGCCACCTACATCTGGCCCTAGGTCCCTCCTATGGGTGGAACCAGGAAGGGGGGTGGTTACACCCTCTTTCCTTTGTCCAGTTTCACGCCAAAGCTGGGGCTGGAGTGCCCCAGCACTGGTTTGAACTGGACTATGCATGGAGCACCTAGTGTGCCCCAGGCAGGGTCTGTTTCTTTTCAGCCCTCCCTGTCCCAATACACAAAATCCTGTCTGGGGTGGTGCTCGCACCTCTCCAGGCAGGAAACCTATTGTCCAGGCCTCCTTCGCTGGAAGGACTCCCAGCAGCAGGAGGTCAGACTTGTGTCTGTGGCAGCAGCATCCATTTTGTGACGCTGGGGCTCTGGTTGACTTTAACTGGGATAGTCAGAACTAACATGTCTTCTCCCTCTAGAAGGGTGGAATGCTACCCCCATCGCCAGAATTGGCGAGGGGGTAGTATTCCAAAGCGTATGACACCTTACACGACATGTTTAGATACAGCCAAAACAAAGTTAGCATTTAACCGCGAGGTTCATAATGCACTTAAGAGTATATGGTATGGCAATATCATAGAACAGCTAGAAGGACATGGTTCAGAAAGCGGCAGACAGGCTCAGCTGCTGCTAGAGCACCATCTCACACATAACCAAGCACTCTGCCTCTAGGATTGTTAAGGCCTGCCATAGGAGTGACTTATAGGTTACTGTGTGTCTATATTTAAGGGTAGATATAGGAATACTATACCTAAGCAAGGGGTGATTACACGACCTTGCCCCAGCTGAGTGATCAGCCAGTTGTGTCAGTTTGAGTGGCCAGCCAGGGTTGGCATAATACATGCTGCAGGCCCTGGCAGGCCTTGGTTACACCTATGCCCTGAGTACCTAAGGTACATTTTCACAGGGGCTGATAAGGTGGACCACTTCCCAATTGTGTATGTACCTAGAGTACATGGTTAGAATTTAGAGAGAGTGCATCTGGGCTGTGGGTCTGATTAGCAGGCCCACAGCCACATCTAAGTCGAAAACCAGTAAAGCAAAAGCAAAAAGTGGGGGTGACCATAGGAAGCAGACCCTACTCTCCTACAGAGGGGTCAGTCGAAGCTGCCGAAGCCGGAGCAGGGCTGACGTCAAAAATGTCGCGCTGAGATTGGCTCGTGTGACCTAGACAGAGTAAGGGCTGATTGGTGCATCAGTGAAAGCAGCGAAATAATTGGTTGAGCACTAATGAAATGTATCTTGTATTGGTGGGTTAGTGTGAACCGCGCTGTGATAGGCTGGTATTACGAAGCAGTTTACGGAAGAGTGCAAAATCTTTTGAAAGACAGGAAATTAACAGAAAAATTGAGGGGCATATTATCAAGGGGGTTTATCTCCGCTTTTTTGGCTTTAAAAGCCAAGAAAGCGGAGATAAAATTATCTCCCTATTACCAAGCTGTCGCTAACACCAGTTAGCGACAGCTAATAGGAGATAGCGACCATCTTGGGCCCCGCTTTGCATGTCAGTGATATTTATCACTAATGACATGCAAAGTGGGCGTGCCAAGATGTTAGCGACTGGAAACAGTCGCTAACATCGCTATCTCCTATTACCAACTTTTGGAGATATTCGCGCTAAGCGCGAATATCTCCAAAAGCTAACACCTGCCCTGAGCAGTTCTTAGCCATGTTAACCAATGGGAGGTGGATAACATGGCTAAGAGCATTTGCTCGATAATGCATGAATATCGCTGACTTTTCAGCGATATTCATGCATTGCGGCCGTTTTTTATCGCATTTGCGATAAACCTTGCTAATAGCAAGGTTTATCTGCGATAAAAATCGCCGATGTGCGGCGATCATTTTTGTCTCTAAACAAGTTAGAGACAAAAATTATCTCTATTGGTTGGTAATATGCCCCTGAGTTTTACTATGGAGCGGAGAGAGAAAAATCTTCATGGTTTCAAAAATTGAAAAATGTGTTTAAAAAGGATAAAGTAATTGAGACAAGAAAGGGAACATTGCTTCCTCCGCCTAAAACTCCTGCATCATACATGATGACAAAATATGGCTACCATACATGTATATGGTTAGAGAATTGGGCAAGATATACCAAAAATGATGGTGCATTAGCGTTCCAGAAGTAGGATCTTTTAGTCTTGCAGTATTAAGAAATTTGAGAGACAAGATAATGAAGCTTGAACCAAGACCTAGACCGACTCAGTTTGAAGCTTTAGCTGAGTGGGAAGACAAAATGCATGATTTAGAGTGAGAAAGGTTTGAGGACTACATAGGACCAAAGAATAGATTTCGTGGATTTTGGAGAGAAACTCATGATAATAGAATGTTGAGATTGAGAAATGCTAATATGTGTGACGGGATGTATCCAGTTAGAATGGTTGATGAAGGGGTAGGACGAAAATGTATGGAAAAGAGAAATAATGTGGAGACAGGAAGGAAAGGTTATGAGGATTGTGAATCAGAGGATACAGTGCCGAAGGAGATATTAAATAGAAGACCACCGCCATATCAACCAAGTTCTATAGGTACAACCCCAAATGCTCCACCAATGGAGGACAGGTTTGCAGAGACTCCAAGGCAATTTTAAAATTTTAGAGATCTTCCGGAAAGAGTAGAAATGAGATACGATTCTAATGTTTCAATAATAGGAACCAGACTTACTGGTACACCTAAACGAAGTGATGAAACAAGGAAAAATGAGAACAGAATAAAGAGGCAAATTGAAGAACAACCAAGTACTTCTGAGTATATACATTCAAATGAATTAATTGAAAAGATACAAGAACTTACTAATAATATAGAAGCTGTAACTGTTCCGGTAACAATAGGTCCTGTAATTCCAGTGTTTGAGAATCACTAACTATTCCTTTGAATCAGAGTTTACAAAAAGTGAAGGAAAAGGTTTACCCAGACTTGTCAGAAATTAAACGTACTAATCAAATGACACTGCCTGATTTAACTTTTAATCAAAGTCTTCAGTATAAATTCCCAACAGGTGCAGAGTCTGGTTCTATGACTCCTGAGAGAAGTGTAGAGAAAATCGATTTGACACAAACCCCAGTAGGACCATCAGAGCAGGAACTAAGTGATTGGATTAAAACTTTGAAATTGAAAGAAAATGAACCAAAAACGTTAGATGTGGCTAGACTAAAAATTGATATGGAGGAATTAATAGTTGGAACGATATGCATGACCGATTTGAAGGGTTAGCAAGTGAAATGGATGTAGATTTTATTTATTTATTTTTGAAAATTATACAGCGCGTACAATTGCCCGTAGGCGTCTCGGCGCTAGAAACTTTGAATGTATTCCCGAGGTTAGGCCGGTAACTATTCTTGATCAAACAGCCAGGTCTTTATCTTTCTGCGGAAATGCATCAGGGATGGGCTGTCTTTGATGGAAGCTGGCAGGGAATTCCATAATCTGGGAGCTGCCACAAGGAAGCGTCTATCGCCCCAGTTAACTGTTTTTGTTCGTGGTATTTGTAGGATTTTAAGGTTGTTAGATCGGAGCGATCTTACGGAGGACTGGTATCTGAGTTGGGATTTCAGGAAATGTGGGCCACAGTTGTGCAATGCTTTATAGAGTATGCACAGCGCTTTAAACTTGATCCTGTTTCGAATCTTGAGCCAATGCAGGTCCCTTATAGTCTCAGAGATTGGTGAGAACTTTGGGATTCCAGACAGGAGACGGGCTGCAGCATTCTGGATGGTCTGCATTTTGTTGGTCACTCTTGCTTGGGCGTTGATGAATAAGCCGTTACAGTAGTCAAGAGATGACAACACGAGGGCGCTTACCAGCGTCTTACCTGCTGAGGTTGGTAGAAACGGCATGATTTTCTTGATCAGCCTGAGTTTATGATGGGCTGTTGCTGCTATTTTATTTGAGTGGGCCATGAAATTTAATTTATCGTCAAAAATCACCCCCAGATTTCTGACGTTGATGGCTGGTGTAGGTGTTGTTCCGTGCGTAGGGGGCCACCAGGTGTTTGACCATCGGGGGGAGAGATGTCCAAATATGACGACCTCCGTTTTTTCAGCATTTAACTTTAGGCAGTTAGAGGCCATCCACTCACCGATCGCCCGCATGCCCTCTTGGAAGTTTTCGGCTACCTTGTCTCCATTCCCGTTGATGGCCAACACAAGCTGGGTGTCATCCGCGTATGAGGTAAGGCTCATCCCCTAGGCCTTGATGACAGAGGCCAGGTCTGACACGTAGATATTGAATAGTGTCGGACTGAGGGATGAGCCTTGAGGAACCCCACACGGTAGTGACAGCTTGTGCGATTGGAAGGGCCCCAGTGTGACCACCTGTGATCTACCGGCCAGGAAGGAGGAAAGCAGATTTCTAGCCATGTGGCGGATGCCCAGGTTTTCGGCACGGTCGACCAAGATCTTGTGGTCGACCGTGTCTAAGGCTGCCGACAGATCGAGCAATACGAGTATTGCTGTACCTCCTTGGTCCCGTATCGCTCTTTTACAAAATATAAAGTGTTGCAGAAACCTTATAGAGTGGATTTTACAGAAAAGAATACAGAAAATATGAATACAGCAGGAAGAGTAACTCAAATAAAAGAATTGATTTGTTGTTGAGAAAATGGGGAGACATTGATAAGTGGAAAATAATATGGGCAAAGAAAAGAGAGGAAAACAATGACAAATCAACATTAGCGTTCCCAGTAAGAGAAAAAGAAGAAGTGGTAAATGAATTTCCTATGAGAGAAATACCTGGAGGAGGATATGTACATGTACCTTGGAGCAGACAGGACATATTATCATTTACGAATTACTTTCCCAGAGTAAGAGAGAAACCAGTAGAATGGTATAGACAGGTAGATCGATTTGTAAAAGTTTCAAAAGTTTTATGGGAAGATTTAGATGGACTGTTTGGCATAGTGGTACCAGCAGATCTATGGTCAAAGTGTAAGATCACTGTAGATTGGCCTAAAGCTGAATATCCACGAGATAAAGTAACAGGTGCTCCTGTACCTGAAGTAATGCGAAAATATGAGCAAGTAATAGTGTTTCTGAAAAATAAAATCCCACTAAAAGAGACAGATTGGGTAAAGATTGACAGAACAATACAAGAAGCAAAAGAATCAGTTCATGCATTTTATGAGAGACTGTTATTAGTGTTTAAACAATAGAGTGGATATGAGGAGTTGAATCAAAAAGATATGAGTCATTTTGTATATCGTTTTGTGTTTGGATTAAGACCAGAAATAGGGGACATTATTAAGCATAATAAGATGGGGTGGGAGTCATGCACAGTTGATGAGGTTTTGAGGCATGCAAAATACTGTAGGGATGAAATCGAAGTAAAACAAAGAAAGCTTAAAGAAAAAGCGATGTGGACACAAGTGAAAGTTGCAGAACATCGAGTAGCTCAATTAGAAAATAAAAGTGCAGAAGGAAATCAGAATAGGATAAAGGGAAATTTCAGTAAACCAAAATTAACAGGAGATATAGAACTAAAGAAGAAATATCCATGTCATAATTGCGGCCGGATAGGGCATTGGAGAAAAGAGTGTAAGTATCCACCGAAAGTTAACCCAGAAAATACATCATTGAATCCGCAGGTGCAGAATGAGGTCATTCAACAGCCATTGCCACAGCAGCAGGTAGTTAATCAACAGAGTCAGGTGCCACAACCTCCACTTCCTCACAGTGTAAATCTACAGAGATACAGTGCAGAGATAGGATTCTGCGCAGGAGATCAGGTAATAAGAAATCCAAGAGTGAGTGTGAGTCAGCAATATTGGCTGAAGGAAGATGGGAGTGAGTCGGATGACAGTTTCTGACGGTGCCTGAGAGAGGGAGAAGAGTATGTACTTGGTGCTACTCTAGAGGTAGTTCAATCTGGTCCTTATGTGAATGGAAAGGTGAATGATGTAGATGTGACTTTCCTAGTGGACACAGGTGCTACCCGTTCTACTGTTAGATCAGGAGAAGTTCAAGACCTTCCTCTCTCGGGAGAACATATACAAGTTGTAGTTGTAGCTAATAAGCAGATTAAAACGTCCTTAACAAAACCAGTTGAAATAGAAATTGGAAACTGAACATACATGCATCGATTTGTGGTGTGTGACAGTAGTCCTGTTAACCTTCTTGGCAAGGACATATTGTGCAAAAGGAACTGTGCCATTTACTGTTCACCAGATGATATTGAGCTTCAAACCCTGGATGAGGTTAGCTTGTATAAAATGACTATGTCACTGATAGAATCAGAGAAGAACAATATGTTTCCTGTGTTTGATCGAGAGAAAATACCTGAAGAAATGAAGGAGGTAGTCGAAGAACAAGTGTTGGACTTCACAAGAGAAGATATTGGCTTGATGAACAATGTAGATCCTGTGAAAGTTTCTGTGAAAGCACCCCAAGAGCAATCCCTTGCTCCTTGGGGCTTGCTTTGTATTTTAGAAGACTGCTATATTTATTGAGGCCTGATTGCTGCTTGGAGCCAGGACTACCAGAGTGACTCCAAGGGCTAGTTGGCTGGTCTCCTGTGTATGCTACAGGGCCGCAACAAGCTCCAGAGACCTTGAATCCCCCACCTGGCTTCTGCTGGAGTGATTTCTGATGCCTCCAAGTAGCGCTGATCAACTCCCGGATTCTTGGTTGTGGTGTTGAAGGTACTGCTCCTCACTAATCCTAACAGTTGTGTCTTAAAATATTTTCACCAAATGGTGGCCTGAGAACAGAGTTAAGACCGGGACCTACCTGTCTGCCGATCTGTCTGCGATGCATCGCCGGTCAGCCTAAACTTCTCAGATGCTCCCTCTATGTTCTTCTTTGCAGCAATAAACCTATTCAACAGGACCTTCAAGCAACTGAATCGACCTCATGAAGCCATCATCAGCTGCAGCCTGCAGCTTCATCTCATTCGACATAGAAATCTTCACTGACCTCTCTCCAGCAGCTCCCCAACAACGTCACCTTCTCCTCAGACACTGATGGCTGCCTTGCCTAGCTGTACTTTACCTTCTCAGGAACTTTTCTTCAAATTTCTTATAAGTCCAAAGGTAAGTCGAGAACAAGTCCGATCCACCTTGTGTGGCCGAAATGTCTTTCATCGACGTTGGCCTTCACTTTTGATAATTCCCCAGTATCAAGGCGAACAGACATACACAGTTGGAGCTTGATCTTTTAGGTGTTATTTACATTGACCGCAATACCTTTACAACTCGGTCATTACAACGACCGTATCGTTACAATGCAATGCCATTGCTACGCAAGTCATTACATCGACTTGCAGTAGATGGCGCTCTAACATAAGGAATAGTATAATTTACTATTCCAACACCTTCCCTACTGTTGCATATGCTGGAGGTGGAGGTGGAATAGTAAATTATACATCCCTAATGTTACAGCGCCATGTACTACATGACGATGTAAGGACTTGCGTAGTAATGACATCGCATTGTAACAAAACATTATTAGTTTGATTAATACAATTAATGCAAACACAACGCATTCCATAACAATGCTGTTGTTACAACTGTATTGTTATGGAATGCAATGTATTTGCATAAGTTGTAGCATGCTATATTCATTATTTTACACTTAAAATTGTGAAATTCATCATTCTGACCTGCTGAATGGATTTTATTTGTTCTGGTGTAATTTTATTTATTACAATTTACAAGGCCGGAAAGGGGCTACAAATGGCGATGAGATAGGGGATAAGAAACCTGAACATCGATAGTGCTCTCCCCGAGAGTTTGCCATGGTCCAGGCAAACTGCTTGTGCGTGCCACATGTGCCGTCGTTGAAGTGCAGACTCAATGCCTAATGCATATGGAATCACAGTGCAGCTCCAGCCGATGTGAAGAAGTTAACGATAACAAAAGAATTTCAGAGAATCTACACATCATTGGAAGAGAAGCTGCTGGTCAGGGCATACATAAAAATACAGTGCTGTCACGCCAGAAAAATGCATAAGTTATATAGTGCATTGCTGTCAAAGGTAGATATGTACAGATACAGAAAAGAAGTGCTAAGGACTGCAGTAGTCAAATACAACTAAAATACATAAAGCGCTGGCTGACAAAACAATTGACAAGAAAGCATGCTGTAATTGCACTTACCAGAGCTGAGATAAGGGGGGGCTCTACGACCTCAGCACCAGGCGAGGAGACCCAAGACAAAGCACAAGAGTTGTGCTTACTGAGCTGTCCAATATCAGAAGTAGCACACCACCAAAGCAGCTCAGAAAAACTACAGAGGTCTCCAGAAAGTAAAGGGCTCCGATGGAGACCAAGAAGGAGGTCACCATACCACAGACTATCCAAGATGATCTGGGGGCAGATCCGTTGCAGGACCTCAGGGAGGAGACAGATGATGCAGGTCCTAGTGGACAGCCTACAGTCTATGAAAGAGCCTCAATTTCAACCACTCCCATAAATGGTTTCAAAGCTGCCGCCTTCCTGAAAACACCACCGCCTTTTGATATCACCAAAAAGCAAAATATTGGCAATAGATGGTGTAGTGTCATGTGAGTTAGCAATGGCAGAACCCTTTTGGCTTCTGATGGACTCTGTAGAGCTGTAACATACATGTTATAATAGAATGCAAAGAAGGCTGATTTTGAATGTTGAGTTCACAGCTACACTCAGGAGAATAAAGACGTGTAATACTAAGCTGTGTGTGTGGTGTGGTCATTGGAGAGTACCCAGGCTAGGGGAAGACACTAGAAATGGGAACGAGATAGGGGATAAGAAACCTGAAGATCAAAAGTGCTCTCCTAGAGGGTTTGTTATGGTCCTAGCAAATAGCTCATTCATGCCACGTGTGCTATAGTCAAAGTACAGAATTGACACTCAATGCATGAGGAGTCAAAGGGCAGCTCCAGACACTGTGAAGCAGTTGAAGAATAAAAAAAGCATTGCAGAGAATCTACACGTTGTTGCCGAGAACCTTCTGGGCAGATCAAACATAAAGGCACAGCGCTGCCACGCAAGATAAGACATAAATTATACTGAGTGCTAACGCTGAAAGCGTATCCAACCACGTTTTCAAACAACAGTCATTGAACATCGAAAACTGCAAAACAATGCTGTGAACAAAAGCACTGCAAGGTGGAGATCAACTAGGTGTGAGAATCTGCACATTGACATTTAGAAAAGAAGAAATAATTGACTAGCTACCTAAATTGCTGAGTGGGACTCAGAACAACTCCAAGGGTCTCCAGAAAATGAAGAGCTTTGATGAAGACCAAGAAGGAGGTCATCACACCATAGACTGTCCAGGACAATCCAGAGGCCAATCCATTGCACAGCCTCAAAGATAGTGCAGAGGATGCAGGTCCTAATGGACAGCCAACAATCTTTGAAAGAGCTTCACCCTCAATGTCAGCCACTCCCATAAATGGTTACAATACTGCAGCCTTCCTGAAACCACCACCACCTTTCAATATCGGCAAAATCAAAACATTGACAATAGACGTATTGTCTGGATAGAGACATTTGATGATTTCATTAATGCACTTGAAGAGACTCATTCCAAAAATATTATCAAATACCTAAAACATCTTATTGGTGATGGTGTAAAAGAAGTGATAGGAAGATGCATGAAACTGACAAAGAAATCACATACAATCAAATTAAAGAAACTTTGAATCTCTAGGTTTAAACGAATGCCCAATGTAGATTACGAAAGATATATTTTCAGTCAAGAATGACAGAACATTGCAGAAACCATCTATGAATTTGTCAAAATACTTCACACACATCAAATACTGCAAGTTCCATTCATTTAATGACGAAGAAACCATACATCTTAGAGTTGTTGATGGATGCTTGTCAGATCTGAAGAGCGTGTCAATAGTCAAGCTGCTGATATGTAGACCAGAGGTGCCTAGAATTGATCAGTCATGAGCAAGAAAAGTAAGCTAAAGCCAAAAGACTGAAGGACACAAGGTGACATCTACCTGTAAAAATAAGTTGTGTTGTAGATGTGGATTTTTGTTTCCACCTAATAGTAAATATTCTGTCATTGGACAGACATGTAAAGGCTGTGAGAAGGAGAGCCATAATGTGATGGTTTGCAAAGCAAAGGAAAAAGCAAGTGCATTGCAGCACAAAGACAAAAAGAGCACCAGAACGTTCCAGAAGCAACATTCCACGTGCACCCCTAAGGCCAAGCTGCAATATCAGTTAAGACAAATCGATACTGAACAAAGTAGATTACCATCTAAATCATCGTCAAACAGTTCTTCTCAATAAGTAGCAAGTGAAAGTGAAGATGATGGTTGAGCCATGTCGAAGTTTACCTCAGAAAAGCGTGCATATGTTGGACTGGCAGCATGAGAAGAAAAATGTCAGTCAAAGACAAGGGTCAATATGCTAAAGCACCAATGTCATTTGAACATTGTCTGAAGATTACCCTGAAAGTAATGGTTGTCTGATACCTTTCATCATTGAGAGTGGTGCTTCGATAAACATTATGCCTGAGGAGAAATATAATGAACTGCCTCCATTAGCGCAACTCACGTTATCGAAAACCAAAGTGTATACATGGGCTGCATCAACATCCTCAAAGAGTCAAGGAATGGTGCCATATGACAACACCAGCCCTCTTATTGCACAACTATGCACACCAAGCCCATTGCTATGCACCGTGTGCACACAGCTAAGCAAAGGAAACAGTCACAGATACTAAAGTGTCACACACCAATGCAGTTGTAGAATAAAGTCTGGGCACAAACATGCACAGCACCTATTGACATCTGCATCGCCATGGGGCCAGAGCAACAAGGACCATTCAAAAAATAAGAAAGCATGTGTGGTGGTACAAATGAAGACAAAGGTATACAGGAGATGACAATGGCCAGTCCATGCCCAGATGTAAATGTCTGCCAGGTCAGACAAATGAACAAAGAGTCTCAATGACAAACATGTCGTGCCAGTCCCTAGATGGCAACAGGACCCTGTAATCTTAAATTATGCACGAGTTGCATGGTATGCATTGACACCTCACACCATGGACAAGTAATGCATGTACCACTGCATCATGTCAGGAGGCAGAGTAGTGCACATAGAAAACAATGTGATGATCAGTCAATTGTGTGGTATACAAAAAGTGAATGACACAGAGCTAACACAGAGCTTGTGGGGTGCACTACAATGACCATTTCCCATCTGATCCACAGGTGACCAAGAACTCACTGCAGAGGACAACACAAGCAACCTGCTGAGCCAGTCTCCCCCCGTTACATGGACTCTCGGATGTTGACTCCCGGGATCCTATGGACGATGAGCTAGAATCCGGCCCATCTGGTGTGCCAGGGAGCAACAGGTCCCAGGGCCCCATTATCCCTCCACCACATCTGCTGCAATAACAACTTCACCGCAGACCCCTGCTGTTATGGCCTGTGCGTCCACCGCCACCACCACCAGTGCTGCCCGCAACACCCTCCCTGTCCCAGAGGATGACCACCCCACACCACAGACTGAGTATGGCAGGGAGAGGATGCTGGTGCACACAGTAGTGAGGCAACAGGTCTGTGGCAGCAGGGTAGATGGGAGGGCAGGGTCACCCACAGACACCAGGACGCTGGGACCGAATCCCTGGATCACATCACCAGAGTCCTTGGCACTTATGAACAGGCCAAGGGACAAACGGGCTTGTTGGACAAACTGTTACGTGAGCTCATCCTGCTGATGAGGTCCATCGACACCCGCATGGGACAAATTTTGGACCTCTTGGGCCAGCAAGTGGTGGTACTGAGTGACAGGCCTGCGCCACAAACAACATCTCCACCTCCCTCTGATGGGGCGTAGGATGACAGTTCACCATCCTCCCCTGCGCCCATAGAGAGGGGTGAGTCCTCATACCCCACTGGCCCTGCAGCAGGGCCCCCTCCCAAGAGACAAAGGGGCCGTCCTAAGAAGACTCTGGAAGTATCTGGAGCAAAAGTACCTGCCACACACCAGTCACAGAGCTAGCCCTGATGGTAACCCTCTTCACCACTGCATTTTCACTTTGGACTGTCCTTCCACACACTGCCTTGTGAATGGCATCTGTCTGTTGGACTGGGTCGCCACATCCATGTGGTGACTACCAGGTTACCTCATGTACCATGACTGTCAACTCACTGCCTAACCAATCACCTTATTGTAGATATCCACCCCCTGTCACATGTCCCCATTGTAAATAAACACACCTTACATACACTTGTGTTTATTCCAGGATGTACAGTCTTTACCATGATTACAATGTACCAGGAGACTGGAGTGTATGTAGGCAAGGAGAGGTTGAAGGCACTTAGGGAAACACAACAGAACAACATTCACTGGTCTGGGTGTGGCATCACAGACAACACACAACACCCACCATCAAGATAAGCCAACATGCACACATCACAATGGGCAACAAGTGTTAACATACACGTCCTGTAGATGTCTCCAAATGACCTGTCCCGGAAACATTGGTAACCACTGCTGAGTCTACAACTGGCTGCTGTTACAATTCTCACATACCCCTTCACGACAGCAGAAATATCATCAGACAATGGGTATGTTGTACATTGTCACCCACCTTCAAGTGAAGTAGAGGGTGATGAGCTGTTGACGCAGGTCAACACCTTCCTCCTCTCCACTGTCCTCTTCACTGGACACGGGTTGGTTAGCAGGCAGGGGCCTCGGGTCCTCATCATCATCCAGGAGCAGGGGTATCTCCTTGCGAATGGCTAGGTTGTGGACCATGCAGCTTGCCACTACAATCTGACACACCTTCCCGGGTGAGTATGCCAGTGCACCTCTGGTCTTGTCCAGCCAACGGAAATGTGACTTGAGCAGACCAAAAGTATGCTCCACCACACGACGTGTCCTCTCATGGGCATCAGTGTAGGGGACTTCTGCCGGGGTCCTGGGATTCTGCAGTGGGCTCAGCAACCAGGGACAATTGGGATATGCAGAGTCACCTAGGCATGACAAACACAAATAGACATCGCAATGTCGCTGAGACAGAGGGCAGAAGGTAACACAAAAAGCACGTCATACGACTAGGCATACTCACCCACAATCCATGCACGCACAGGAAGCAGATTAGCCATCAGCTGCGGCACAATACTATTATTCAGGATGTAGGAGTTATGGGCTGAGCCTGGGAATCTGGCACACACGTGGGAGATGAGTATATCTGCCAGGCACACCACTTGCACATTTATGGAGTGGTAATGTTTGCGATTCATGTAAATGTGCTCACTTGCCTGTGGTGGCACACGACCAACATGGGTGCAATCTATGGCACCACAACATGGGGGATGTGCCCAAGGGGATAGAAGTCTCCCTTCACAGCTGGAAATTCAGTACCCCTTGGGAAATGGATATATCTGTCCTTGTATATCATCATGGCGGACAGAACATCACACAGCACCATGCTGAACATCGGTTGTGACATCCCACCAGTGCTGGCTACTGTCTGCTGGAATGATCCAGTGGCAAAAAAAGCAGGGCTGCCATCACCGTATAAGGTGGGGGGAAAGCTGATGGATATGTCCTGGGAGGCTGCAGGTGGGGCTCCAACATATCACAAAGGGTCTTTAGGGTGGCTCTATCCAGATGAAAATTCCAGATGATCGGCACATCCTCCATGTCCTCCAGCACTGTCAAGTGATGAAGCAGATTTGGCATCCTCCTAGTTGAGAGGAAAGTGGACACATGTCAATGCAATACACCATGAGATGGGCACAGCATCTCACGTTCTGGATGAAACAACGCCAATAATGACTGTCATCAAAATTGAGTTACAGACCAGCTTACATGAAGTGACACCTTCATCTACACAAAGGGCAGACCCGTTAACTTACACAAAACAAGTACCTCAAACACCACCTTGGTCAATGTGATTGCAAATAGGGATATGGCCACATTACACAAGGGCGCGCTTGGGAGTATAGCATCCAGCATATGTGTAACAAATCAACCCCACTGTCTCATACCTAGCTGCTGTACCTGTCACACCTTAATGCGTCATTTAATCCTGGCACAGATCCACAACACAATGACCACATTTGGCACAGAAATGACGATTGTGTGTATGAGCAGACATGAGGCCATGAAAGAACTACATCATTCATTGAGACTAGAATTGCTGTGATTGTCACTGCATCTCAACACATTGACATCTGTATATATTGTAGAGTCCAGAACAACACTGTCCTGCCTCATCGACCATCAAATTCATAAGTGACATGTGAGGGAGTACAGGCCAAACTTCGAAATCGCATACACAAACATGGCATGTGCAGTCACCAGTGGAGGAAATGGGACATTGGCATCATGTGCACAATAATGTGCCATTGACCATGTGGCCACTGTGCATTGTTGATCTGTGCCAGATGGCCATTGCCATTGTATGGCACCCAAATCGTGGTAGCTACTGCCTGGCACCAGCGGTGAGTCACTAGCACCCCCCATTCACACAAATGCAGTATTGATAGGCATGGGGACATGCCCAAATGGCAGTGGGCATGCTCCGCCACCCAAATCGTTGTGCCTCATGTGATTGTATTTGTTAAACTAAGGAGTTAGGTCCTTAGGGGTAGGCTGGACCTTATTATAACAAGAAAATACAGAGCTGCCTACTCCACCCTTATTTTTACTAAAACCTATTTCGAATGGTCAAACCACAACTTCTTTAGTTTGACAAAGTATTTTTATTTATACCATCAAATTTTATATTTTCTTTTAAAGACTATTTTTTTCAAAGTTCATAATGCAAAAAAAGACCACTGTACATTGATCTATTTACAATACTGTACAATACCATTAAAGATATACATATAATAACAAAACACTAAATCAAAAAAGAATTATCAATATAATTTATCCCAAACAAAAACATTTTCAAACAAGACAAAACATTATATACACTTGAATTCCATAAATGAATAGACAAAGTAAGCCAACAAGGAGTTCAATTAATGTAACCAATACATCTAAAGGTCAGATGTTGCTAATTAATACTGTAAATGACCATTTACTGAAGGAGTTACTTACTCCATAGGCCTTCCTTAGGGGAGACTTATATAATCTCTTATACAATATGAAGTAAAGTGAGAGCTTTGCATTTAATGCTAATGGCAAAGTCAAACTAGCAGTTTACACGCTGCTCTTCCAGTCTGCAGTGGCAGGCTGGTGGCCATGTTGTCATTTGTCACACTCAGGGTGGCACAAACATTCCTGCAGCCCTGGGTGGACACTCTGCCTTAAAGGCCATTGGTACCCTGGGTCCCATATACTAGAAACTTATAAATAAGTCAGTGCTTGCCAAATGGGGACATCCAATTTGACATACCTTTTGTAATGAGTCAGAACACTGGCTCTGAGGTCCAGTTAGCAGCCCTCAGTGAACTCTCAGAGTCAAAACAGCAGCAGCTACTAATCCAAATGGGACAAAAAATGGGGGTGGGACCTGCACAATGGCCTGTTTCCCTACAAACCCCAAATAGATCAGAGGGGCCCTTTAACTTAATTTATTGCAGCTTATGTTGTCTCTCCCCAATTCTTCACACCTAGAGTTCCAACTACAGTATCTCTGCTGAGGCGCAATAGGGTATTTATTCGTACCCCAGCCATTTTCGGACAGACATTTGGTCTCCTTAACTCACAATTCAGAAGTTGTAACAGTACAGTGGGTGTTCTGGTGTGCTCATCTGAAGTCATTTGCAAGATTATTGTTCCCCATTATATGTTGTAAATCTTTTTAGTATGGCAGAGCTTACAAATTGCTCTGAACCTTTACCTTGGTCCTCATCCTGGTATGCGCGTTATAGGAGCATGTTCCGCTGGTCAACATTTTTTTCTCTTGAGCTGCTAGTTTATCCACCACCTTTATGTGGTTCAGCAGTCTAATGTCAATAATAAATGTTGGACATTAAACACACTGGGGCATATTATAAACAACTAGCGATATTTATAGCTAAACAAGCTTAGCAAATTTTTTTTATCTCTGCGCATTGCCGGATTTTATCGCAGAGATAACATGCTATTAGCAACATTTATCTCCAAAGCGATAAAATATCCGGCGATAGCGGCGAAATGCGTGAATATCGCTGGAAAGCCAGCGATATTCAGGCATTATCGCTAATAGGGACTTAGCCTGAATATCCAACTCCCATTGGATATACAGGCTAAGAACTGGTCTGAGCAGGCGTTAGTTTTCAGCGATATCCGTGCTTAGCGCAATTTTTTTTGTTGCTACGCCTGCGTTGATATTAGGCGATAGCGATGTTAGCGACTGCTTTCAGTCGCTAACAGGTTGGGTACGCCCACTTTGCATGTCATTAGCGATAAAAATTGCAGGCATGCAAAGCGGGCCCCAAACCACTCGCTATCACCTAAAAGCTGTCGGTAACTGATGTTAGCGACAGCTTGCTAATAGGGCGATGAAATTATCGCCACTTTGCGGGCGAAAACGGCCGCAAAAGCGGCGATAATTTCATTTCGCCTGCCTTGGCAATATGCTCCACTGTTCATAAATGCCATCCTGAGGCACCTCTGTCCACATTGCATATTGCATGTAACATAAATGCATTGCCCAAGAGTTTACAACGTGGTCTTTTTTTTTTTTATAATAATTTTGTTTGTTAAATGTTTTTGTATCATATATTAGAGTTTATGGGCCCGATGTAGGTGGCAAATACCGGTCAGAAACGGACGAATTCGGCCGTTTCCGACCGGTATTTGGCATCTTGAGATGTAGGGGGCCAGATTTTACAGATTCTGTAAATTTACCGAATCGGTAAATTTACAGAATCTGTAAAATACCGAATCGGTATTTTTACCGATTCGGTACCTTCAAGATGTAGGTGGGACTCTTCAGAGTCCCTAAGGCCTTACAGAATCGGTATTTTACCACCCAATCCAATTGGGTGGTAAAATACCGATTCCAGGTGTGCATGCACATGTGTGCATGCACACCTAGCCCTTAGGGCATGTCTGTGTGCCACATGGCAAACATACCCGTCTTTGGGGTGCTAGAGGGTGTCAAAGTGACACCCCCTGCACCCTTGATAAAATCGGTATTTACCGATTCTGTAATTATAGAATCGGTATTGCCCATTGATTCCTATGGGCTTCAAGGCCCATAGGAATCAACGGGCAATACCGATTCGGTATTTACAGAATCGGTAAATACCGAATCTTGAAGATTCGGTATTTACAGATTCTGTAATACCTACATCTCCCCCCTTCATATTTACCGACTCTTAAATACCGAATCGGTAAAATTCGGTATTTAAGAGTCGGTAAATATGAATTACATACATCTGGCCCTTAATCTTTTATTATTTATGCAGTTCATATATTACATTGCAGGTTTAATACATGAACGGTATCTCTTTTTCACACAATCCACACCATAATTGGAAGATTCTCTCCGCCCAGCGGGGTGAAGTCTCTGCACTCAGTTAGACAGCAACAACAAAAAAGGCCCAATCTTGCATGATCAGTCCACAAGAGAAAATGTAATTCATCTGTAAAATGATACCTTAACACAAATGGAGTCTCCTGCACCTTATATGCCTTTAGTTACTTGCAAACCTTTCACCTGACAAAACCCTCAATCCCCAAACCTCACTATGGCCACCCTCAATCCATGATCGTTTATCACCTATGCTTATACTTGCCAGAAAACATTAAAAAAACATGGAATTTACTTATTCCCAAAAGTACTCACAACCAACAGGAGTAAGAAACAAGGAGGTGCTAGAATCAACACAGTTTGTAGTCTCATATCCTTCAAGAAATTTACAAACAATATCTACTCCAAATTGGCTGTTATATCGGAGGAAAGGAAAAAACTAAAGGGCTTTCAAAGAAAAAGTCAACATTTTCAAAAACACAAAACAGAACACCGCCCCTTTTTTTTATCTCTGTATCATTCCTTAATTCTGTCTTGTGACTGTCTCCAGTCCACCAACACTTACCTCTACGTTCAACACGTCAGTAACTCAAGGGTGTTTGCCTCAACTGCATGATCCATATCAGCACTCTCAGACAAGATTTCCAAGCCTCAGCCTCGGAGCTGAATTCTCATCTTCAGGGGATCTCAGCCCAGCTTTACCCCACAATATCACCCATATAAATCACCTGGAGCTCCAGAAAATCAGTCACCTCCACTAACGGCAAGCTGACCCTGATCCCCTTGCGAAGTGGGTCTCACCATCACTGACTAGAAACATTACTCATACACTGGCCGCCTCCTGTCTGAAACCAACTGCCACAGTTAGCCTGAAAGGCACTTCACACAGTAACACTTTAACAGTCATCCCAGATGTCTTATTCTCTCCTGGCCTATGTTCAGTAGAAATAGTGAGGCTAATATAAAGGACAGGTTAGTCATGATCTACACAGGCCAACCTCGTATATTTGCCCATCTTTCAAATGCATGAACACCCCCTGCATTATCAACACTTAGAGTGGCTTTGTCATTTCAGTCGTCTACTAAGTCCCTTGATACAAACAATAATTTCTGGATCAAACAGATGGATTGTCTCTCCACTGACAAACACTATCCAAGAAAATAGTGTTGGTGGGTGGTTTCTATTTCTGGGCCAGTAAACCAGAGTCTAAACCAGCAATGGACTTTCTCAAAAACACCGATACCCTAGACGTCAACCAACCTGTTAGTGGTACAACAGACACATCCAGACACACACAGGGCCTGGTATTTATGCGCAATCTTTCTACCTCAAATATGTCACTCCATCTATTAACTTGGTCATATCTTTCTTTCATCCCTAGCTCCTCCTCACACCTGAACTACAGCCTCTTCTTTGCAAAAGAAATGACCTGCCACCCTTAACAGAGACTACAAAATGTCAGCACACCACAATTTACAAGGCTGACAAAACAAACTATCTGCACATAGATGTCCATGAACCATTTGTACAATAATATTTCCAATAAATTGATACAAGAAAAACCAAATAAAATCTTACACTTGGCATAAAATCCACCGAGCGGTTAATCAATGAACTAGCAAAGCTAAGGCAAACCAGTTGCAAGCTTGTGAACATCATTCTGCAGCACACATAGAAAGAGTAAATGGCTATGTCCTTTCCTGCACATGAACAATCACCCCTGCAGCGCAGGCACCAGTGCAACAAGGTGCAAGGGTGCCTGTGCTGGCACTAGGCAACTTTTTTAGTGCAACGGGAAACACAGAGGTGCACCGTATTTTTTTCACATATGGCGCATCCCTGCATTTTGAAAATGTCAGAGCGCTGGGTTGCCAAATATAGCGTAATCCCACGCTCTGGCACTTTCTTGTAAATATTCCCCATAGTATTTAACTATCAAATAATTATTTTCCAAACTATTTCATGATACAATAGTGTTCAATACATTAAGAAGAATCTCCACATTTTCTCTTGAGGGCGACTTTCTGTGGTTGATGTATGATGGTTGATAATACCAATCCCCTTAAACTGAGAACTGAGGGGCATATTACCAAGAATAAGCGATAATTATCGCTAAGCTTGGTTAGAGGCAATAATTTTATCGCCGTGCTTCGCCTATTTTTATCGCTTAGAAACCTTGCAATTATCAAGGTTTATCTCCTAAGCGATAAAAATCGGCCGAAATGCATGAATATCGCTGTAAAGTCAGCGATATTCATGCATTACCGAGCAAATTCTCTTAGCCATGTTATCCACCTACCATTGGATAATATGGCTAAGAACTGCTCTGGGCAGGCGTTAGCCTTTGGAGATAATCACGCTTAGCGCGATTATTTCCAAAAGTAGGTAATAGGAGATAGTGATGTTAGCAACTGTTTCCAGTCGCTAACATCTTGGCACACCCACTTTGCATGTCATTAGCGATAAATATAGCTGACATGCAAAGTGGGCCCCAAGATGATCGCTATCTCCTACTAGCTGTCGCTAACTGGTGTTAGCGACAGCTAGGTAATAGGGCGATAAAATTATCGCCGCTTTAGTGGGAAAAATTCCCGCTAAAGCGGCGATAAGGCCCTTGGTAATATGCCCCTGAGTTCCGAATTTATTTTTGGCATTCATTTGAGTTACTAGAGAGAATAAAGTGTGGGACTTCTGGTCCTGAAAATGCAAACTATAATTTAAGGCACACTGATTCAAATTGTCCACGCGAGTAGGGCTGTAGGACTATTTCCCATACCATGTTTCTGTGAATTAGCGCCATAGTTTGGAAATGCACTGCTAAAGTTGTGTATGTACAAAAGGATGCTGGCCCAGAGTCAATTTTAAAGTAATGAATTGTACAGTGCATTTCCCAATTCAATTTGTATAGGAAGCTCAATTTAGCGTTCGTTTCCAGTGTAGCATTTTCATTAACAAGATAATGCTTCAGCTTTGAGATTTAAATCAAGCCCTCGTGACTTGGCTTGACTCGAAGGCACATGCGTGTAACCATTCTAAATGGTTAAATGGGAAACAACTGTGACTTTGTAGGAAGTTTATTGCACGCATAATGTTTCTGTGAATGGTCTGCAGAGTGAGAGGCATGTGACAGGAAACCCTTCAAGGTATACAGATGTGGCTCATTGCATGACTTACGGAGCCGGTGATTGGCTGGACTCAGAGCGCCCCTTCTTGAAGCATGCTAAAGCGAGGATACTGTTAGCTGAGGCAGCTTGAGGCTGCCTATTGGTCTATTCCTCCCCACGATACTCGCCATTCGCAGGTCATTACTGGGGCCAGTTCTCCATACCTCTCCATGCGTTGTCCAATAACTCTGTCATGTTTTTCTAGTTTTGCAACAACATAGAGGACTACATCATCAACCTTAAGTAAAAGGGATGATTAAAACACAAGGGCATATTATCAAGAACGGCGTTAAAAATTATCGCCGCTTTAGCGGCGGAAAACGGAAGCTAAAGCGGCGATAATGGGCTTGATAATATGCCCTTGAGAATTCCAATAGAAGTCCATGTTCTGGTGTGAACATGGGCTTCTATTGGAATTCTCATGGGCATAATATGAAGCCCATTATTGCCGCTTTAGCGGCAGTTTTCTGCCGCTAAACCGTCGATAATTTTAACGCCGTTCTTGATATGCCCCTAGGTATTTCTGAGACAACAAATAATTAAGTAAATAAAAGATTTAAAAGATGGGTAATACAATTCAAGTGAAAAATACATTTCTTTCACTGAAGGTACAAATAAAATAATGGAGCAGTTTAGAGTTTTTATGCACGTTATTATACACTGTATATTACTAGTTGTCAAGAAATACAAGTACTGTAACTCTTTGGTTGATGAAATTCACCCCCAAAACTGCTCTTAGATTCTAAGAAACAGTCCCCATTACCCCCCTCTGGCCTATACCAGTATACTGATGTCACATACAATGTGACCTATTCACAGAGCAGAGGCATTTTGGAGTACTAAAGAAGTGCTAGATAAGAACTTTTTAAGGTACTCTTACATGTCTTTGTGCATTGGCTCCAAAACAACTAATATGGGGCTATTTATCAAAAAATCACACAGCGCAGCTAGCCATTTTGCTGCACTGCGGGATAGGAAAAGGGCAGGAATGCACCGTACTTAACAATATGCGGCGCATTCCTGTCATTTACCTGTGCTAGTGCACAATGTGCTGCCTAGCGCCAATGCAGGCACCCTTGCACAATGGTGCAAGGGTGCTTGCGTTGTACGCAGGATTGGTTTTGTGCAGGAAGGGACACCTTCCTGTACAAAAATAATCCTCTGAGGCTTTTTCCTCTTTTTACATGTGCTGCAGAAAGAGGCACACATAGAAAGGAGAAGTAAAGGGGGAGAAATAAAGATACTTTTAATTACACCTCACCGAGAGAGGCGTTGCATTTTGACGCATTCACAATTTTTACCAGTAATGGTAAATCCGTGAATGCACCAAAATTCATAAATGGATTTGTTGGAGAAACCCACACTCCAACCATAGAGTGCTTCCCTCGGGCAGAGTAATGCAACGCAGCGATTTGAGCTGCTTTGCGTTACTCTATATTTATCAAGTCACACAAGGTGGCCTTGCGTGGCTTGATAAATCAAGCTTAAGAGTTGCGATTGTGGTGCAAGAGCAATGCAACTCTTCGATAAATGTGGGCCTTATTATATATTGAAACAACTCTGTCTTCTTTGCGCATTCACTAATCGGGAGTTGGACATTTTTGTGGGCCAATTTCCGAAAGCATGCACAAGTACATAAAAAGGTACTCCTCTAGTACTACTTCCCATACTCATAAATGGTTTTGTGAATCACCTGTGCAGCATTTGTTAAACCCTTTCATTTCTGTTGGGTCTGTGCCGGCAGAATATGAGTGTAGTAACCGCTGGTTTCCGTAACAAAGCGGACTCTGCCACCCCTACAGCCTGCTCAGAATATGCTGCCTGCAGTATTTCGGGGCACCCACTCCATGTGGCTGATGTCACAAAAGCATAATTATGTTATGGACCTCAAACCAGCTCTCACACCTAATAATACAGGCACTGGGAGCCAAGAGTTTGGAGGGTGTAATGTAGCTTCACTGCATGGCAAGTGGATTGTCGAAATTGTGAGTGTTCTGTACTTATATGTATGGGGAAACAAGTACATTCTAATCTCCCATCTCATACCTAGACAATGGGGTAAAGAACGTCCAAAGTCACTAACTGCACTTATTACACAGCATGGTTGCCACTATAAGAATTACCTACTCCTAAGTCTCCATAAAATAAAACTAATACTTTCTAGGCTCTATGGGAACACTGAAATTCTTAACACTTAATAAGATGGAGCAAAGGATGAGGTTACCATGTATCTTGTTGCTGTTCTGGGGAATTTACGGCCAGATTCCTCATACTATAATCGGCTCACAAAGGGTCAGATTCTGAGAATCTGGCCCTTTGCGAGCACTATTTTTGCATTTGGGATTCATCATCCCAAATGCAAAAATCGCTATACTAGAAATCGCTATATTGCGAAGAATCGCATTTAAGGAATCTCAATTAGATATTCTTTAAATGCTATTCATGAACCTTTTTGAAATTGCGAATTCGCAATATGGGGCTGCTATTTACCGCGAAGTGTAACTTCGTGGTAAATAGCGAAAACTTAGAAAAATGCACTTTAATGCATTTTTCTAAGTTGTATGTTACACACACACATGTCCTTTGGACATGTGTGCGCGCAACACCAGTGTACATTTGCATTTCAGGGGTGCTATAGGGTGTCCTTTGGACACCCTGGCGCCCTTGAAATCGCTTCCTTATTTGCGATTCGCTAATTGCTAATCGCAAATAAGGAATGACTCCCCATTCATTCCTATGGGCCTTGAGGCCCATAGGAATGAATGGGAAAGCCTTTCCTTAATTGCGATTAGCAATTAGCGAATCGCAAATAAGGAAGCAGTAGAAATCGCAAAATAAATTGCGATTTCTACATGCATCCCGTTTTGCGAGTCTTTAATAGCGATTCCTTAATAATCGCTATTAAGGACTCGCAAAAGAGGACAATGATGAATCTGGCCGATGGTGTCCATATTTCTGCACCTAATTAGGTAAATTGTGAGCTATAACAGTTAAAAGGTGACCAAATTGCTGTTGTGGGATACCAAAGAATAACAATTTTCGTACATGGTCTTTTAGACTACAAGAGGAATATCCTGTTAATTGTATAAGACCCCAATGAAAAAAGAATTCCACATGCACATCCAGCTCCAAGTCCATTAAGGGATCTTGGGATCAGACAGGATCCACTGGATAAGTATTGACTTAGTGGTATGTTCTTGACGCGGTTAACCCCAAATAAGGTCTAAAATCTCAACCTTCCGAATAAGCTTCAGGTGGGTAACGCTCAAAAGCAGAGTTTGTCCATTTACCTGCACATTCCATGTAAAGATATATCCACAAGGTAGGTTCCAATGGTAACAAGCATTGTCAAAGCCAATAGGTCTGGTAATTCATGTTTTATTGTCATGCATTTTGTACAACTTTATTGTTCAAAAAGCTACTGGGTTAGCATGAAACTAAGAAAAAAACACATTGACTAAAGGCAAAAATGTTTTTGGTCTCAAAAAGCAGACATTACTATAATTACCCCCTGGCAGTGAAGGGAACTACTTTGTGTGTGGATGTGCTTTTTGCGAAAGGGCAGCGTGCCATAAGTAATAGTGAAGTCAGCCAATGGCTGAAAGGGTCTAACACATTGCCCCTTAATGCATGCTGGAGTGGATAGAAGAAAAATGTGAATGCCACAACAGACTAAATGATGGAATTTGGCTGAAAACAGGGTTGAAAAGATAGAGCACACTGATTAGTTCATATTCAGAGTTCATGTGAGCTGAATGCAAGAAAGAAGGAAAGAAAGAAGGAACAAAGGAATAAGACGGAAAGAAAGGACGAAAATGGAAAGAACGAAAGGAAAGAAAGAAGGAAAAAGAAGAAACGAAAGAAAGAAAGAAAATGGAAAGAGAAAAGGAAAAAAGAAAAAGAAGGAAAAAAGCAAACAGCAAAAGGAAAGAAAGACAAAAAAAGGTGCCGTAAGGTGCCCTTCCCCCAAACCTTTTCCTTCCTGCCCCATTTACTCTTATCTTGTTTTTGTTGGCCTTAGCACTCTGTGCACTTTACTGCTGTTAACCAATGTTAAAGGAACTGTGCTCACTCCCTAAAACAGGATTAAATTGACTTAAACCAAATTTGTGCATTTAATTTACTTGTAAGTCCCTAGTAAAATGCTACTACATGTACCCAGCGCCTGTAAATTAAATGCTACTAGAGGACCTACAGCACTAATTTTACCACCTACTTACGTAGCCATTTTAAACACGTCTAAGGCCGGTCTTGGCAGCTTATGTGTGCAGTTTTAAACTGCCAGTTCAACCTGGCAAAATAAAACTTTTGCCAGGCCTAAACCTTCCTTTTAAACACATATAAGCCACTTCTATGTAGATCCCAAGCAGCCCATAGGGCTGGGTGCAGTGTATTTAAAAATTTGGACATGTACTTTTATGTTTCACATGTCCTGGTAGTGAAAAACTATTATATGTGTTTTTTACTACTGCAAGGCCTTCCTCTCCAGTAGGATCCATTGGGTTATCATATTTCATTCAATAAGTACTAACTTTCAATTGAAAGCAAGTAGGATGGTCGAACTTAGGGGCACATTAGGATGTCGGGCGGATCGCCACCGCCATGCGGGCGGTGGCGATCCGCCCTACATCCTTTGCCGCCAGCCACCCATTTCCCCCCGCCATATTAGTATGGCGGGGGGACCGTGCGGCCGGGGCAGGAAATGTTTAATATGGTGGCGGTGTCTATTAGACACCGCCAGCCATATTATGATAGGCCTTGGGTAATGCCTTGTGAAGACTCCCTGCGGGGGGCCGTTGCGGGCCCCCTGGAACTCCAGGGGGGTGGGGGGTGCACATGGGGGGTACCTATGGTACCCCCCTGCATTTCAAAGTGCAACATGGCAGGCACCACGCGGTGCCTGTCATGTTGTGCTTTGAAATGCACAACATGCATTTTTAACATTGTAGCGGGCGGCGCTTTCAGCACCGCCCGCCGCAATTGTAAAAATACAGGATGCATCCTAATGGCCAAGGCGGGACCGCCGCTCTGATGGCGGGCAATCCTGTTTTTCACGGGGATGGCGGGCGGGCAAAGTTCGCACGCCATCCTAATGGACCCCTTGGTGTCTGAAGAATTATAATTTAAAACCCTCTTTAATGGTAAAGTTAGATTTTAAATCACAATTCTGAAAATTACACTTCTAGAAAGTTGGCATTTTCTTGGCTTAATCATTTGGTGCCTGCAGCCTGTGTCCTGGGTCACATGACTATGTATAGTTGGTCTTTGTGTATTGCACCCAGCCAGTGAGACAGAGGGGGATTAGGTGTTAATATGATGCACCAGTTCTGATGTTATGGGGGGCCTGTCACCTACCACACTTTCACATCACAAAACCTCTGCCTGAGCACACTCACAAACAACTCTTGGATGAAAACCTCCAGAACCTTCTAGCTGGCACCAAATAAAAATACGGAGCCCTCAGTCCCAACTTTCAGTGCACCTCTAAAAATGTAGACACTACAGAAGAAGGACTGCTGTGCTGCTGACCTGCTACTCTGCTGCCCTGCTGACTGCTGCCCTGTATGCTGAGAAGAAAGACTGGATCTGCACCCTTCAACCCAGGCTTCAGTGACTCAAAGGCTCAACTGACTGACTTCCTGTTCTGAGGTTCAAGGACTTTACAATCTGCAGAGGCCTCCCTGCACCTGCACAGCTGACCTGCTGCCTGGACCTGCAACAGGATCTGCCTGAGCCCTGCTGTCCTCTGATGGAGCGAGGTCCTGATACCCAGGAGCTGGCCTTCAGGTCCTGGACCATTGGTGTGGCATCAGTTGTGTTCTGTTCCCAAGGAAAGGAGAAATCCTGAAGTTTTGGGTCCTTCTTGACCATGAACGGGATTATTCCCACTAAGATCTTGCCGCCCGTGCCATGCACTAATGTGAAGTTCAGGTGAACCTGATTCTTTGCACCACAGTGACCGACAGCAACATCCGGCATTGTGAGATCTGCACTTCACACTACAGCATCAACAGCCCGCAATGACTGTAAGCACAAATCTACAGCAATGACATCCACGACGCCCAACAGGATCTTCATGCGGCAGCAACAACCATCCATGACACCCAACCTGCTCTTCGTGCCACAACGATAACCATCCGCGACACTCTCCCAGCTCCTCATGGCCCCTCCATCGCAAATAGAACTCTTCACACTGGACTATAGACAGCACCTCTTCAGCAGAATTAACTAAGCATGGGCGTAAAATCCGTTTCGTTCGCGGAATTTGCGGATTTTTGGCAATTTCGCGATCCGCGAATCGCGCAAATTTGCCCAAAAATCCACAAATTCGCAAGCTGCGGATTTTTTTGCTTGGTCGCGCTTGAAAAATACAATATCGCACGCGCTGCATTGACTTACCGTGATTCTGGGTTCGCCGAGTTGTTTTTCTCCCGGTTTGCGTGTGCTGCGCCATTTTGGATCTTGCTGCGTGATCGCGTGAGAGTTTTTCAACCGCGATTAGGTCATCGCGGCTCGCCATCTTGCACAGCGAGAGTTTGACAACGCGAGTACGTCATAAGGGCCAGCGATCACGCATTGTGGGAGTAAACAATGCCGAACACGTAGATGCGGCACGCAGCTGACTTCCGGCGGGAGATTTGAACAGCTCGCTTACCCAAAATTGCAAAAATTGCAATTCTGCACAAGAAATCCACCGCAGGCAGCATAAACCTTCTGAAAATGATGATTTTGATCAGAATAACTCCTCATATTGACATTTGGCTGCACTTTCTGGTTCAAGGAGTCCATTTTTGGGGGGGGGGGAGGAAGGAAGTGCCCCAGAGACTCCAACTTCCTGTTCCTGTCCAGCAGGCTCCTCCCAGTGCTTTGTCCATGTCCTGGTCACTTTTGATTTGGATCTGGAGCTGTAAGGATTACTTTTTGTGGCTGCTGATGGATATTTGTATTTGAGGACTTTTTGGACTTTGTAGTTTGGATCACTTTTGGACTTGAGATTTTACAAGTAAGTTGGTGTTGTTTGTTTGGGGCATTGCAGTTGCTGCAACTACAGTTTTAAAACTTTTTTTCACAACTTTAAAAAAATATATATTGTGGGTAGCCACAGTACCCAGTAGGCCCAGGGTTAGTCATCGGTGCATGATACAACTGTTTCTGTGATTTTTTTTAACTTAATTCTCATTTATGTCATGGAATTTTAGCTCACTGTTATATATTGATTTTTTTTTTAATTTTGGGGTGCCTGTAAAGCCTCACTAGCCAGTAGGCCCAGGGGTAGTGAGTGGTGCATGGACCAAGTCTTTCTGTGGGGTGTCTTTAATTTAGACATCATTGAGGGCATGGATGGCATTGGATTGTGGGGAGTTTTGTGTATTTTTTTACTTTTTGGGGTGTTGTTGGGGCCTGGCCATGTGGGTGGGGCCATTTTGAGACCTGGTCCAGGCAGGGCTTGGCCATGTGGCTGGGGGTCAAGGGGCCATTTTGAAGCCAGGCAGTGTGCTCAGGCCTGTACCCAGTAAGCCTTGCTTTCTTCCATTAGACCCAGGGGTAGTGAGTGGTGCATGGGCCAAGTCTTTCTGTGGGGTGTCTTGAATTTAAACATCATTGAGGGCATGGATGGCATTGGATTGTGGTGATTTGTGTGTGTTTTTTGACTTGTTGGGGTGTTGTTGGGGCCTGGCCATGTGGGTGGGGGCCATTTTGAGGCCTGGTCCAGGCAGGGCTGGGGATCAAGGGCCCATTTTGAAGCCAGGCAGTGTGCTCAGGCCTGCACCCAGTTTGCCTTGCTTTCTTCCATTAGGCCCAGGGGTACTGAGTGGTGCATGGACCAAGTCTGTTTGTGGCGTGTCTTGAATTTAAACATCATTGAGGGCATCGATGGCAATGGATTGTGGTGATTTTTGTGGGTTTTTAGACTTTTTGGGGTGTTGTTGGGGCCTGGCTATGTGGGTGGGGCCATTGTGAGGCCTGGTCCAGGCAGGGCCTGGCCATGTAGCTGAGGGTCAAGGGCCCATTATGAAGCCAGGCAGTGTGCTCAGGCCTGCACCCAGTTTGCTTTGCTTTCTTCCATTGGGCCCAGGGGTACTCAGTGGTGCATGGACCAAGTCTTTCTGTGGGGTGTCTTGAATTTAAACATCATTGAGGGCATGGATGGCATTGGATTGTGGTGATGTTTGTGTGTTTTTCGACTTTTTGGGGTGTTGTTGGGGCCTCGACATGTGATTGGGGGCCATTTCGAGGCCTGGTCCAGGCAGGGCCTGGCCATATGGCTGGGGGTCAAGGGACCATTTTGAAGCTAGGCAGAGTGCTCAGGCCTGCACCCAGTTTGCCTTGCTTTCTTCCATTAGGCCCAGGGGTAGTGAGTGGTGCATGGACCAAGTCTTTCTGTGGGGTGTCTTGAATTTAAACATCATTGAGGGCATGGATGGCATTGGATTGTGGTGATTTTTGTGTGTTTTTCGACTTTTTGAGGTGTTTAACTGATGTTCCTCTGGCTTCCATTGCTTTTAGGTGCACATGAGAATCACCAGTGCCAGGAAGAAGTCCTGCAGCGGTGTGTGCAGCGCAACGTCACGTGACGTCACGTGTGGCCACAGGCAAGACAACTCTGCAACTCGTGCAACTGCGGCCTGCTGTTCTGACATCTGAAGAAGATGGGCCCAAAGAAAGGTGACCGTAGCGCCGCAGCGAAAAAAGTTGCCAGTGCCACTGCCAGTAAGAAGGAGCAGAAGAAGCAAGTGGCACCACCTACCAAGGAGACTGGTGGGCCCACCGCCAACTTTTTGGGGAAAAAAAAACCTACGCCTGCAGCAGCAGCGGTGTCTGCCGGGGACCAAGCTGGAAGCAGCACCTCCGCTTCATGGGGCTCAGTGCCACCACGCCAAGTTAGGTCCAAGACCATGAGTGCTGCTGAGGCAGCCACTTTACTTTCTCAATCACCATCGACCAGCGATGTTGGCTCATCACAAGAAAGTACCATCCAATCAACGCCGGGTGTAACTCAGCTGAAGAGTGTTCAACAACCACAGCCACAACGACAACCACAGGTGCAACTAGTACAAGCGCAAGTACATGCGCAAGGAGAGGCGCAAGGAGAGGCGCAAGGAGAGGCGCAAGTAGAGGCGCAAGTAGAGGCGCATGGAGAGGTACAACTAGAGGTTCATGGAGCGGCACAACTGCTTACAACGCTTGTTCGTCCAGAAGTAGGGGCACATCAGGAAATTGATATTCAAGCGGAGGTATCATCCAAGGAAGCCACTCCTCCTGATGATGATCCATTGTCTTCCAGATCCCCATCAAGAAAAAGGTCAAGGAGGGCTGCTACTACTACTACTACTACTACAAGTTCTTCTTCAAGCCCCCTTCATTCTGATGACCTTGATCTTGATTGGAACCCACCAATGCAGTCTGAGAGTGAGGCACGCCATGAGCCGACAAAGGTAGCTAAGCCTAAAAGGAAGGTTCCCGCAAGGCTTCGACTTATGGGTGATGAAGACGAACAAGAAGTGGTGTCTTCTGCTGCTGATGAACAGTCTGACGACGACCCAGTCATCACAGACGTCACTCCAGCCCCAGCGGGCATGCAGCAGACAGACATTTTAACTCTATCCCGAATGGCTGCTGAGTGGGATGTGGGCGGGGGGCACTGGTACCACCACCAACACAGTTAACTACAACACCAACACGACCTTCAGCTTCCATATTTTTTAGTCAGAAGGGCCGGCAGGGACCTCCTTCCAGCTCGACCTCCATTACCTCAAGTAGTGGTGCTGTAAGTGAACAACAGAAACGAATTCAGCCACGCCCATCCTCCACTTCATCTGGCATTGAAAGTCAAAGTAGCAGCTCCACCACCAGCAGACATCTCCAGTCCCCAGTTTGGGACTTCTTTACTGTTAGCAAAAAGGCGGAAAACATGGTCGTTTGTTCGATTTGTAAAGCATGCGTTAGTCGGGGTAAGCTTGGTACCAACTATGGTACCGGAGGCCAGAGAGGTCATCTCAAGCAACACCACACTATCATTTTGGGAAGCACACATGAGGAAGATCGAGGAAGGCAAAACAAAAACAAATCCAAATGTATCCCTTGATATTTCATCTGATGATGATGAGAGGCTGATCGTGCAGGGGGAAGTGAAGAAGCGAAAGACATTTTTTCTGGTACACCCAGTACACCTGGCAGCAGCACTGCAGTGGTAGCGCCCACACCCTCGACCCCTGCAACATGTATGAGGCACACTAAGAGTCTGGGACAGACACCAATGCAAAAACTAAATCAATGAGCCTAACTGGTGTGAAGTCTGCATCATCATCATCATCATCATCACGTAAAATGGTCCAGCCCACCATTAGCGGAATGTTCTGGTCGGATGCGCCATTTGAACGCAACCACCCAACGGTGCGTCTGTAGAACGCAAAGCTGGCTAAAATGCTAGCGCTGGACCTTCTCCCTTTCTCCTTTGTGGAGGGGTGGGTTTTCGTGAATTGGTGGCAACAGTCTGCCCTAAATGGAAGGTTCCTAGCCAGTCCTATTTTGCAAGGGTTGCTGTTCCAGCACTACATCAAGATGTGCTGGAGGTGATTGGCGCAGCTATTCTGAAGAGTGCTGTTCACACTATCCACATGACAACAGACATGTGGACCAGTTGCCAAGCCCTTGATTACGTGTGCATCACTGCACACTGGGTCTCTTTTGCAGGGGTCATAAAACAGTTAAAACACAAAGATGTTGACACGGAGGAAGTTTTTAAAGCTACTCGCAAACATGCAACAGTAGGCATGTTTGCCATGGGGAAATCTCACACTACACCTAACCTTTTGGAGGAGTTCGACAGGAAGGTCAATGAATGGCTGCATCCAAGAAATCGCACAGTTGGTTATGTTTCCACGGACAATGGCAGTAATATAGTTAAGGCCATGGAGCTAGGTGGCTATTTCAGAGTTCCGTGTTTGGCGCACAGTATTAACATCGTGGTGCAAGCCTTTTTGAAAACAGAAGCGCCAGTCGCCGAATTACTGACCATCTGCCGAAGAATCTGCTCACATTTCAACCATTCTTTTAAGGCCCGGAAGCAGCTGAGGAGCCTTCAATATGAACGTAAACTGCCAGTCAAAGGACTAATCCAGGAGGTGGCAACACGTTGGAACTCAACCTTTCACATGCTTGAGCGTCTGTCTGAGCAGTGGGAGGTAATACATGAGTATGTCTTTCAACTGGGTTCTACTCATAAAGACATGGGGCTACAGTTGGAGGAATCGAAGCTAATTGCAAGCCTGACAGACATGCTTCGTCCTTTTGAGCTCTTCACGCGTGCAGTCAGCAGGGAAGACTGTTCTCTGAGCAAAGCTATCCCATTGTTGCGCATGCTAGAGCACCAACTGAAGGAGGTGATTTCAACGTTCCGAGATGATGGTGAAAAGCGAGAAGCATATGATTTGGCAGAGAAGTTATTAAGGCACCTAATTGACAATGAAAGGCTTAAAAAGATACATACAGAACAACATTACATTTGTGCCACTATTCTTGATCCACCATACAAAAAGGCAGTGCCTAGCAAAGCATTCATTCCTTTTGATGAAGCAGATGTTTCAAAGTACAAACATTGGCTAGCTGTGTCAGCCACTCGGTTCGAAAGAGAGCGGCAGGACCATCCGGCGTCAAGTTCCACTTCTCAATCCGTGGCCGAAGGGAGTCACTTTCCCTCACAGCCGTTAACGACACCAGCAACCGTTTCATCATCCTCCTCACCTGCACCAGGCCGCCCAAAAATATTATCGGAAGGGGATTGGCTATCTCAGCAAGGGTTTGCTCGGTCCACTGATGAAAAGGTCGCAGATGGTACGCAAAGTGGATCAACCCTGGAGAACCTTGAGTCGGTGGTGCAGGCCATCTGGATGACCCAACAGATGTCTGTCATAATGAGAACCCATTGGAATATTGGTATACGAAAAGCTCTGTATGGCGACTGATCACCAACCTGGCTCTAAATTATTTGTCTTGCCCACTCGCAAGCGTGTCTTCTGAACGTGTTTTCAGTGCTGCTGGTGCCATTGTTACTTCAAAAAGGACCCGCCTTTTGCCCAAAAATGTGGAGAGGTTAACAATAATCAAGTTGAATCAGCACTTCATACCACCCGATTACAAAATACGTTAATGCACGCAGGAAGAAGAGGACACCGACTTAGGTGACGCCAACGGAAGTTCTTCTCGGTCACCTGACCTACTCCCGTCTCAATTCGTAGACTTGGAGGACAAGCTCTGCTTCCCTGACACCGATGCCTGAAAATTACTTCCTTTTTTTCCGTACTTATTCACTTTTATTCCTGTGTGTCTTTCTTTGTTTTGCCACTTTTACCACAACAAAAAACTCTAATCACCTAATCACAACAAGTCCATCATCAGCACTGCCTTCATCTTATTTTCCTTATTGATTTGAAGGTGCCGCAGTCTGCATTCAGATGTTCACAAGTTCACAACTCAATCATGCTCCTCTATCCTCCTCCTCCAGACTCCCCCTATCCATTTCCCTCAAGGCAGATGGATGGATTATGGAGAAAAAACAAACGTTATCTTCGTAGACGAGTCCCCTCAAGTGGGACTGAAATAACTGACTGACTACATGCTTGCTGATTGTTGACAGACCTACTTCTGAAATTTACAGGAGAGGCTGCCCTGTGGGCCCTCACTTTCCGAAGAAGATGCGGACAAAAAGTAGAACAGGTAATAAATAATGAGAAGATGGCATGCAGTGGACAGCAATGGCTGTCTGTCTCTGTTGAAACCAATTGCTGTTTGTTTTTTGTGAACAGCGCAATTTGCCATGTTTTGAATATACCAGTATTGCAGGTTTTGGGGGGTTTCTTTGGGGGTGTTCTAGATTTGCGGTGCTGGGTCAGGGGGTCTGGGAGCACTGCTGGCACAGTCTAATGTTGATTGCATTTGGTTTTCGGGAAATCCATGGTGGAAAAGGGGAGTTAGGGCCTAGCTGCACAGCGCATTTGGACTGAATTCCAGGTTGGCCCGGAATTTGCTAAGTCTCACTTTTTAAGGTTTTGCTTTTTGGCTGTTTGTGGGTCTTCTACGTGTTTCCGCCTGGGTTGACGGGTCTGGGGGCATTGCTGGGAAGGTCTAATACCAGATAAAAGTGTTTTGGAGAAAATCGGAGCTGAAAAAGTTTTTGCGTTTTTGCTCACTTGCTTGTCTTTGGGGTGCTGTTTGGGGGGGTTCCTGGTGTTTGGGGGTGGGTTTTGGGGTCTGGAGCATTGCTGGCACAGTCTAATGTTGATTGCATTTGTTTTTCAGGAAATCCATGGTGGAAAACGGGAGTTATGGCCTAGCTGCACAGCGCGCTTGGAGTGATTTTGGAATGAGGCCTCAATATTTCTAAGTGTGAGCTTTTCCGGTTTTGCTTTTTGGCTGTTTCTACTTGTTTCCGCCTGGGTTGACGGATCTGGGGGCATTGCTGGGAATGTCTAATACCGGATAAAAGTGTTTTGGATAAAATACATGGTGAAAAAGTTTTTCACTTTTTAGCTTTTTCGCTCACTTTTGTGTTTTCGGGGGCCTGCTTGGGGGGGTTCCTGGTGTTTGGGGGTGGGTTTTGGGGTCTTGGAGCAACACTGGGTATGGATACTTTTGATTGCAAGAGGTTTTAAGCAAATCCATGATGGCAAAGGGGAGTTAGGGCCAACCTGCAGAGCGCACGCGGAGTGATTTTGGAAATTTGCCTGAAAATTTCTAAGCCCCCATTTTTGTATATTTGCATTTTGGCTGTTTGGGGGCCTTCTACTTGTTCCCGCCTGGGTTGATGGGTCTGGGGGCATTGCTGAGAAGGTCTAATACCGGATAAAAGTGTTTTGGAGAAAATCAAAGCTGAAAATGTTTTTGCGTTTTTGCTCACTTGCTTGTCTTTGGGGTGCTGTTTGGGGGCGTTCCTGGTGTTTGGGGGTGGGTTTTGGGGTCTGGGAGCATTGCTGGCACAGTCTAATGTTGATTGTATTTGTTTTTCAGGAAATCCATGGTGGAAAACGGGAGTTATGGCCTAGCTGCACAGCGCGTTTGGACAGAATTGAAAGAAGGCCGAAAATATTCTAAGTATGAGATTTTCCATTTTTGCTTTTTGCCTGTTTGGGGGTGTTCTGCTTTTTTTCGGGTGGGTTGGCGGGTCTTGGGGCATTGCTGGGAAGGTCTAATACCGGATAAAAGTGGTTTGGAGAAAATCCATGCTGAAAAGCGTTTTGGCACTTTTTTTAACTTAGGGCTCGTTAGGGTTAGCAGCAGTATTGCATGTGTTTGAGGGTGTTCTAGATTTTTGCAACTGAGTTCTGGGGTCTTAGAGCACTCGTGGGAATGTGTAATTTTGGTTGCAAGTGGTTTGAAGAACATCCATGGTGGGAAAGGGGGAATTTGGCCTAGTTAAAGAAAGCGTTTGCCACTATTCTTAACTTAGGGCTCGTTAGGGTTAGCTGTATTGTATTGCATGTGTTTGGGCGGGGGTTCTAGATTTTTACGACTGGGTGGGGTCTTGGAACACTTGTTGGAATGTCTAATTTTGATTGCAAGTAGTTTGAAGAAAATCCATGGTGGGAAAGGGGGGTTTTGGGCATACTTTCTGAGTGCGTTTTGGCACGATTCGAAATTAGGCCTCTGCGAGGTAGCAGCAGTATTCTGCACGTTTTTGGGAGGGTAATGTGGGGTGTTCTAGATTTTGGGGATTGTCATCTCTGAAAGTGACAGTATAATTTTTGCGCTACACAGCGTGCCTTATATATTTTTTTCTCCGAGGTGTCTTTAACACTTACTGTTGTGTTTTTCCATCATCAATTACAGGCAGGCTTTTACCCTGTGCCATCGATGTACTACTCAGGCTTACAATTAGCGATCCGCAAATCCGCATCAGGCAGGCAGTGGACAGTCAGTGTGTCTGGTCACCAAGATTGATCGACGGAGCATCCGATGGAATGAAGGAGTACCGCGAATAAGAGGAATGGCTGGATGCATCAACTTGACAAATTCAACGGGACATCTACAAAAAACAGTAACAGTATCCAAAATTCTCCTTATCTTTTAAATGATATTCTTGTGAACTTGAACTTACTTCTACGAGTATGACTCTGTGCGTTAGTTTGATCTCTGCTTCAAATTCATCCCTCCAGCTATTTGATACGTCTTTGCTATGTTTAACACTAATTTAATGTTCTAAGTGTTTATTTTCTGAGGGCAGAGAGGCAAGTGAAATTGCATAATGACTGCAGCACTGTACTGTCAACTTGTTCCTTCGTAGTTACTAGTAAGTTGCAGTAAGTAGTAGTACTACTTTTCAGTAAGCTAACCATCCATTTAGTAAACAACTTCTGGCATGCAGTAGTGCACTTCCTTTATGTCCCTTTAAAGATTTATCAATATCTTCAAATCCAAAGATTTGTTTCTCTTCATTTGTTGTTTGACTGTCCATGCTGTGTTTTTTTTCCTCTCTACCAAACTTTCCCAAAGACCCCCATTCCCATCCAATTTTCAAACCCTAACCCTCTTCCCCCGGGCTGTGTGGTGTTTCATTGAGGTGTGACTGACAACAACAATACATTCCACACACTTGCTGGGGAGGATAAGGTCAAAGCAACCAGAAGTTCATGTGCGCCATCGTGGATTGATAAGAACATCCTCCCCCTACACGACGTAAACAATCTAATGCTTAATGCTTAACTTACGTTGGCACTGCTTAGGCTACAATTTAGGGCACTGTTCTGTACCGTACTATCTATTGTACTGTTTCTAATGCTACGCTCAGGCCACTCAATGTTTAATTTCCTCTTTTTTCATATGGTGATACTGCAAGTGTGTACCACTACTGCTACCAGCACAACAATGATATTGCATCCGTCGAGGATTCAAGTCAACAACCAACCTTAATCACCATTTGCAATGCAGCCAGCCCTGGGGCTACCCCGATTCTCAAACATGATTCACAGGTAAGATAAGCATTTTGGAGAGGTAGAATAATGGGCTAGGACTGGGAGGAGAGCAGAGATTGTCAGTACTACTAGTAAAGTACTAGTAGGGCTACTAAATTCACTAACTCGGTTACTGGCACTTTGGTACATTTCAGGACTAGATGTTTCATTCATGCTGGTAAGTTGGAAGAAACCAAACGTCCAGTAACCACCGCCCACACCCACACTAAATAATATGAACGCGTATACTATGTTTTGGTATGAAAAATAATTATTAAGAAATATATTGAGGTAGTCAAAAAATGAAATAAATTAACCCAACTCACCCCCCTACCTAACCCCAACCAATGTCCAAAAGTCCAAAAGTCCCCTTTCCCACCCCCCCAATTCCCACCCCCCCAACAGTCTTTAAAAAGGGGCAAGGGACAGTCACTTCCTCCGGTGGCGTAGTTGGCAAGCTGTTGCTTCATGTCCCGCTGCTCTTTGCAGAGGTCCCGAAGCTGGCGCTGATGTTTTTCGGCCAACCGCTCCAGGTAGTCCACTCTTTTGCGTAGTCGGCGCACACAAACGATCCAGAATCTGGGGGGGGGGCGCTGATGTTGTTGCTGCTGTGCGGCGGCGGGAGGCTGTCGGGCCACGGCTCAGTTTGGCTGGATGCTTCTGGCAGGTGGACCCGGGGGCAGTGGAGGAGGATGTAGATGTTGATGTCTCCTAATGCTCCCGAGCCCACAACCGCCGATACTCGGCACAAATAGCCTCCAGCTTAGGGGCCCTGGCCCAGACAGCCATCTCCTTATGGGTGAGCTTTTTGGGAGTAGCATCTATGAAGAAAGAAAGAAAAATACTGTAGCCAATAGTCTTTAACATAAAGTCAAAATAATTCAACGGAAGGTTGACACTCAGTAACACCAGCAAGTAGCAAACACAGTATAACATGTTGGCATGTATCTTTCCGAAGTCTTTGTAAGCCTGTGACACTGTGAGTTTCAGGAATTCCACTAGCAGCACTATAGGTGGACTCACTGCTACATACATAGTCAGAGAGTACTAAAAAAAGGCCTTTTTTACTTTTTTTCTCTTGTTTTGCAAAAGAAATTACTGGTACGTGAACTTGTGGTAGCCGCCATAATGGCAGCTCACTCAGCTTTCACCCAAGAAATACAGACACAGGCCATGAGATGATGCAGACTCGCAGTACTTTAAGCAGTACATGCAGGTGGGGATAGGAATGTCTTACTTTTCTATAGGGGTGGCACTGCCACTGGCCATACTTCATCCACTCAGCGTCTGCTCTACTACATCATACACCTCTGCTATTGACGAGGAGGATAAAGAAGATAACATCCAGGCTTCCAAAGTACGTCTATGATTCTTCTTAATGTCTCAAATGTACCAAAATTTCCTTTTGTCAACAACCAACTAACACCCTTTTCATTATATTTTGGAAACCGCCGTCTTCTTTCTTATGTTGAATTGCATTCAACAAAACCATTCTTTACAGTCATAAATAAATATTAAGACTCGCTCATCCTTCGTTTCACCCTTCTTTAACTTTTCGTTCTTCACATCCCTAACCTACATCTGATATGACTTGGCTTCACAATAAAAATTTTCCAGCTGAGTTGAAGTGAAATAGAGGGGGCCATTGGTTACCAGAGAAGTACCGCCGCTAATGCTATTAAAAGTCAAGGTTGACTGTCTTCTCCGTGATAGCCCAAAAAGTAGTTCTAAATTAGTAAATGTTCTTGACAGTACAGTGTACTTATACTAGTGTACTGTGTACTACTGTACAGTACATCATACACTCCTTTGCGAGCCTACTCAAAAAATTTCAATAAGTAAGGAGTATAATAACTTACCACCATCCGCCGCCGCTGAGTCATCCCCCCCAGCTCCTCCTGTTGGCGCCGCCGCATCCAGAGTGGACCCCTCTGCACTGCTGGCCCCGGCACTGGTGGTCATCTGTGCCGCATCAGATGTTGTGACGTCTAGGAAAAACATGTCATATTTTCAGATGCCATACACAACCCCCTATTTTGTCTCGTAATGGAAGAAAATGTTACATAACACATTTTTTATTAATGGGATTGAAAAAAAGTAACGGTTTTGGGGAGGGTGTTAACCTTTTATATGCTTATTCCATTAAATGCTACACTTCTTCTTATGACAACTGATGAATGCTTGCTTAACGTGCCCCATTTTTCTCATTACAGAAAGAAGATTCCATTGCCCTTCTGCCAGACGATTCACCAACTACTATTGAGTCATCACCAGCAGTACTTTAAGTACTTTAAAGAAGGTGGGGGCTCCCGCACAGTTATTCTAATATTTCATGTGTCTGTTAACTATTAAGTTTGAGTCATACTAATTTCATTCATGGGAATGTTCTTTAAACTTTAACGTCATCTTCATCCATCAGAATACTACGCTATTAAAAATAAAGAAATAATGTTTTCATTTCTTAATTGAAAATAAAACTTTAAAACTAACAAACACTGTGTGGTTTTTGTTTACGAGTGAGTGAGCGGAAAGGTTCGAACTACTGCACTTGGCAGTCAGGTTTCAGTGACTCAGATAGGCCTGGGACTCAGAGGTAGTCTTCTTCTGTTCTTCTGGGTCGAAAAATCATTGGTCAGACATTCTAGATAGTCGGTCAGGGGATTGGGGGTTCAACCTCTGTTCGGACTGAGGTATGTCGATAGTCGAACTGCACCTATCATCAACAATGTCCTATTTATCTTGTCCATACTTCTTTGTGTGCAGAATAGTCCCTGAAACACTAGCGGTATGGGATGTGCTCCTCTCAAATCAAAAAGGCAACTGCTACTTTTTACTTGGTGTAAACAATGACATTTTGTTGTTGGAAATTGTCAAAGCACTTACATTAAGAAGACTGGAATAGACAGCAAGGGCAACCCATAGGACTGCACTCAGTGCCTAGAGCTATTGCTGTATCAGAGTTTTGTTTCACACAGTTTGCCGAATGGGCAAGCTTAGCTACCTACACAGACCGACTCATAATTGTAAATAGTAGTAGCACAGAGAGTGATGGCAGAGGCAGGATAAAAATCTAGAAAGTAGTCTACATTAGAAGAAGATCAAAGACTATTTTGTAAAACATAGAATTATTAGGAACCGGTTTGTAATGAATAGGAGCTGTAAAAGTTAGGGAAGTATAAGTCTTAATATAACAATAGAACAACTTACTGGGGCCAGCAGAAGAGCCTGCAAGGGACTGAGCCTCTCCACCTTCTGCCATCGGAGTCTCTGTCGCCGCCGGCGCCTTGCCCCTGGGAGGTCCTGCTGATCATGAAATAAAGAAACACAACATGGATGATTGTTTTTTGGGAAATATTTGATTTCTTTGTACTCAATCTAAAATTATGTCGGGGACACAAATTAACATCAATTGCATCTAATCTGGTCAACTAGGAGGATAGTAGTACAGTATTGCAGGATTCGTAGACCATCTAATAGGAAAGTTATGTAATCCACTAACTACATCAACAACAAAAAGGTTCTACTACGACTGCCATCACTCAGCAGAATGAGACGTCGAGTGACAGACACAGTCCGTCATCATGATTGCAGACCACTAACAAATGTCCTAAAACAAGTAATAAATAATATACTCAACGTATCAATGCACCACTATCTCTTCAAAGTGGCAGCAGCAGGAGTACAAAGAAGGACTAGACTTGAGTCTACTGTCTCTAGCATTACGCAGTAATGCTCTCAAATGACTAAAAAGTTGCAAACAAGTAAGCATAGTAGCAACGCCAATAACCAGGCGAGCACCTGCAATGACAGAAGCTATTTAAACATTAATTTACCTGCAATGTAATCGAATCAGCAGCATTCGTACTCTTCAGGAAAAAAATAGATTAGCAATATAACAGAGCAGAAGGAAAAAAAGTAGTTATTAAATAGCTACATACCAAGGCCAGGGATCTACACACCGAGCAGGTCGAGCATGTCATGCTCCCTGTCCAAGATGTCACTCCACCGGTGCGTCACTTGCTGGTAGGTGCGCCGGACCCCAGACTCCTTACATTTACATGCGCCGGCACAACTTCTCCCATAGCTGGCGACACTCCCGGAGGCTGTAACCGGAAGCAATCCGCCCACCTGCTGCCAGGGTCTTAGGGAGGTGGACTTGGACAAAAACCATCAAGGCGGCCACCTCCACTGCGGAGAAGATCTCCCTGGCCTGGACTTCCTCCCCCCTCAAACGCCCGCAAGGGAGCCGGGTTTCGGGGTGCTGGGCCCTTTCCCTTGCCCTTGTCGCCTCCCTTAGCCATGGTCCTGGGCACAAGAAGAAGGAAAGAAGAATAGGTGTGAAAAAAAATAAGAGAGAGAGCGAAAGAAATAAAGTAGGTAATAAAGTAAAAAAAGTTTAAAAAAACACAAAATACAGATGTAGGAAATTGAAGAGAGAGATAATAAGCAAAAAAAGACAAAAAAAAGTTCAGAAAAACATAGGATTACAAAGATGTGAGATGAATAGAAAGGTAGCATGCCCAAAACCATAGCAGTGAATGAAAAACAAGATGGCCGCGCCCATAGAGGACCGCGTGGGTAAGTTTGCGCGATATTTTCCCCATGAGCATGCAAAAACGCCCACGAACACGTAATCGCACGCCGCATACGACGCGAGCATGCAACGAGCGCCCGTAATCGGAAACACGTCACGCAAACAAGATGGCTGCACCCATACACGACCGCATGGGCAACCTCGGAGTCGGTGCGCTGCAAGCGGTCCGCGAATAAGCAGAAAACCGCCCGAACACGCAAAAAAAAAGAAATCAGCAAATTCGCACGAATTTGCGGATTGAAAGTTCGATTTCGCACGAATTCGCGCCCCGCGAATCTCGCGAAATGGCAGAAACACGAATTTTGGAAAACTGAAAGCACTTAGCAGGTGCAAAAGTTTAAGCTAATTTATAACCATTCCCTGTAGTGCTTCCTGAGGGGCCCCTCCAGAGTTCAGTTGCCTACTTGCAACTATTCTCTGACCCTCAAAGCTGGGTCAGAGAATAGTTACAAGTATGGCACAATGCTCCTGTAAAAAAAATAACTGCAAAAGGAAGCACTTACAGCTAAGGAAGCAGGTGCCAGACTTGAAGCACAAATTCAGTGACACATTAACCAGCCCCAAATTAATTCATCTCAGTTGAGGCTGGGCAGGTGTGCTTTCCCCCCATAATCTACAGTCGTGAACAAGAGGGTGGTAGTGGTGAACCAGAGGGTGGCACTGGTGAACCAGAGGGTGCTGTGATGAACCAGAGGGTGGCAGTGATGAACCAGAGGGGGACACTGATGATCCAGAGGGTGGCAGTGGTGAACCAGAGGGTGCTGTGATGAACCAGAGGGTGGCAGTGGTGAGTGCTGAACCAGTTGTGGCAGCAGGGGTGAACCAGAGGGTGCTGTGATGAACCAGAGGGTGGCAGTAGTGAGTGCTGAACCTGAGGGTGACAGGGGTGAACCAGAGGGTGGCGGTGATGAACCAGAGGGTGCTGTGATGAACCAGAGGGTGGCAGTGGTGAACCAGAGGGTGGCAGTGGTGAACCAGAGGGTGGCAGTCGTGAACCAGAGGGTGGCAGTGGTGAACCAGGGGGTGACAGTGCTGTACCAGAGGGTGGCAGGGGTGAACCAGAGGTGCTGTGATGAACCAGAGGGTGGCAGTGGTGAACCAGACGGTGGCAGTGGTGAACCAGAGGGTGACAGTGCTGTACCAGAGGGTGGCAGGGGTGAACCAGAGGTGCTGTGATGAACCAGAGGGTGGCAGTGGTGAACCAGAGGGTGCTGTGATGAACCAGAGGGTGGCAGTAGTGAGTGCTGAACCTGAGGGTGGCAGTGCTGTACCAGAGGGTGGCAGGGGTGAACCAGAGGTGCTGTGATGAACCAGAGGGTGACAGTCGTGAACCAGAGGGTGGCAGTGGTGAACCAGAGGGTGACAGTGCTGTACCCGAGGGTGGCAGGGGTGAACCAGAGGTGCTGTGATGAACCAGAGGGTGGCAGTCGTAAACCAGAGGGTGGCAGTGGTGAACCAGAGGGTGACAGTGCTGTACCAGAGGGTGGCAGGGGTGGCAGGGGTGAACCAGAGGGTGCTGTGATGAAACAGAGGGTGGCAGTGGTGAACCAGGGTGTGGCAGGTGTGAACCAGAGGGTGGCAGTGGTGAACCAGAGGGTTACAGTGGTGAACAAGGGGGTGCTGTGATGAACCAGAGGGTGGCAGTGGTGAGTACTGAACCAGAGGGTGGCAGCAGGGGTGAACCAGAAGGTGCTGTGATGAACCAGAGGGTGGCAGTAGTGAGTGCTGAACCTGAGGGTGGCAGGGGTGAAACAGAGGGTGGCAGTGATGAACCAGAGGGTGGCAGTGGTGAACCAGAGGGTGGCAGGGGTGAACCAGAGGGTGGCAGTGGTGAACCAGAGGGTGCTGTGATGAACCAGAGGGTGGCAGTGATGAACCAGAGGGTGACAGTGATGAACCAGAGGGTGCTGTGCCAATACACAACCGCATGGGTAACTTCGCCATGCAAGCGGCCCGCGAACACGCAAAAAGCCCCGCGAACACCCAAAAATCCCCGTGAACACGCAAAAAAACAAAATTTCGCACGAATTCGCGAATTATGCAGATCGCGAATTCGCTTTCGCACGATTTCGGAGACCGCGATTTCGCTGATTTTGCCCATACTTAATTCAGATACACAGTCAGAGACTCCGATACCCACTCACAGACCTTTTCAGACACTCATGCACCCACTCAGAAGACCCACTCAGACACTCACACACCAAGTCAAAGACTCACTCAGACATTCATGAATCGACTCACAGACCCACTGAGAGACTTATAATTCCACTCACACACCCACTGAGACATTTATTGACTCAGTCACAGATCCAGTGTGACAATTATGTACTGACTCACAGAGACACTGAGAGACCTGTACTTCCAGCCAAACATTCACTGATAGAAAGATGCACTCAGAGACGTATGCAACCATTGACACACTTACTGAAAGACAAATGAGTCTACTCTGATAACCACTTATAGGATTATCTATGCAGTGATAGACCCACTCAGAGACTTATGCAAGCACTCACATAACTGAGTAAATCATTAATACAGACTTTTATAGAGATATTTATAAATGTTTTTATAGAGTTAATTAGATAGTGATGTATCTAGCGTGGTGGTTAGAATTAGTAAAACAGTTATAATTGTTGAATGTGGTGGTGGCTATTGAATTCCTACTTTTGCTTTGCATTTTCATTACATATCCATGAGGATCTTGGGTACCGACGTCATCGCCACCTCCGACGTCACCGCGAAAACGGAAAGTAGGTTTTGGAGATGTTTTTAATAAAAACTCTAGAAAATAGGACTTTAGAGAATACTGTAAGAAATCCCTATTGTGTAAAATACTGTAATTTGTGTGGATAGATGTGCTTTAGATTTTTTGAAAAAGGCATGATCGTCATGGTTAACGAGGTCCTTGCGAAGTCCCGAATAACCACGAAAAAAGAAAATAGGTCTGAAAGATGGTTTTAAAGAAACGTAGTACAAAAATATGAGTTTGAACATGGTTTAAAAGAAGGATATGTAGTGCAATGTTCAGAATGGAATCTTTTACATGTTATTTTTAGATGTGTTGGTGGTCATCGAATGTCTGCTTTTTCTTTGTGTTTTCGCAATGTATTCACTACGATCATGACGTCGTTGTGAAAATTGTCAAAAACTAAAAAAAAACTTTAGAAAAAAACTTATATTTTGGGGACTAGGGTGGCTCTGACAAGAGCCGCTGCGTTGGTTATGTGCATATGTCTGCTGCACATAAGATCGGATGCAGAGTTCCAGGTTACCATTTTGCCATTTACAACACAGAAGAGCTCGAGATTCTTTCTGTTTCCTTACGAGCAACACACATTGGGAGATTAATGACCCCTCTCAACCTCTGTGTTCTGATTGATCGTGTCGCATCGTTGCCCGCCCCTGCCTCCGCCTCAGAGTCGGCCCTCCTGCTGACGTGACGTCACTGCTGATTGCGGGCGTTAGCAAGCCGAGAGCTGCAAGCGGCAAGCTAAGCAAGCCGAGAGCTGCAAGCAGCAAGCAGTGTGTGATACGGCGCCAGGGGTCAGGAATCAGCTCCGTAGCGCAAGGAGGCAGGAATACGAGGGAAAGGAAACAAAAACCGAGAGGAGAAGGAGACGCGGAGAGCTGTGGGGAGCAGGGGGCTCCCTGGGCAAAAGCAGCAGGCAGAGGGGCAGGGCATGAGGCGGATCAATGAGAGTCAGATACACAGAGGTAAGTGAAGTGTGAACCTCTCTGAATTTGCGTGTAATTGCAGGCTTCTTGCCTGCACCTCGCCTGCAAGCACCTTTTGAGACCGGGGGCCAGGTAAAGACAATACAGTCAATAATTGGTTGAACTGGCACCCCCAGCGAGGAAACTTTAGTGCACGAGGAGAGCCTAAATAATAAGGATCTTTGACATAGACCATACTGCTAGTGAAACTTATACTACCCCTCCTTTATAACTAGAAAGAGAAACCAGCCCTGGCAAGTAACAACAGCACTGGGGAGGTCTCCAGGATGGTCTAAAGAAAAGTGAAAAAATTGGCAGAACAAAACCTGAGGCCAAAACGGGGCAGCAACCACAGTAAGCCTGGGCTCCATGGAAGGGAGCAGTGGGAGTATAGAGCTGATCCCAGCAAAAGGGAAAAGAAAAGGCGCAAAAAAGTCCAAAGCAGTGGTTAAACCCCCAGGCAGAGCCACAGCAAATCCAATAAAGGAATTTGCGGGGAGACATTTTAAAAAAGCTGTGATACCAGCACAAGCACAAGAACAAGACCAAGAAAAGGCTATAAGTAAACAAGCATCTTTGAATGAGAGCCCAGAATGGGGAGAGAATGCATATGCCTCCCTACCAGTGGAGGTACACAGGCCCGACTCCCTAAATATGATCAATCACTCTCTACAGTTATTATTGGATCAGAGGGGCGCCACGGTTGTCATCATCACCGCATGACCTTTTCTCCTATGACTTAGAGAGAGGTCCCCTGGACAGCCTGATCCGACTGGATAGCCCAATTCTATTGGGAGAGACTGAGAGAGTAACAGAAATCTCCTCGAGCAGCAGGATAAGACAGGAAAGAAATGAAAAAAAAGGTCTGCTGTAAGTTCGAGATTCCAGTTTAAATCAGGATGATGAACTGAACAAAACACCTGAGTTAAATCCAGAATTAAATCATGACCTATCAGCATTGTCGGATGCCTCTATGTTGGATCTAACACTGATACTGCAAAGGACGTTGCAAGGACTGCTAGAAGTAACCCTGTCTAATAATACTGTTTTAAAAAATCAAAAAATGTATTTAGCCAAAATAGAGGGGGAGCTGCAGGGGATAAGATCCCATATGCCAGGTATGGTTAGACAAATTCCTGATTGCCAGTCACAAATACAGGCACTGGGGGAATGTAATGTACCTCCTATAGGAAGGGAACAAATGCCAAAGGTGGCAGTTAAAACTCCTAACTCAGACCTGGTTACTCGGGGGAAAGATCAGTCCCAAAATGACATACAAGCTAAGAAGAGTCATCAGGTATATATATCAAGGTGGCCTATGATGATAATAGGGAGAGGAGAGAAAACTAGACGTGGGTTAATAACTAGAGCAAGAGGCGCAGGTAAAAAAGCAGCAAGGAAAGTGATGCAAACCACTGAGGAGGAACTGGGGGTGGAAAAGGAAGGTGGCACAAGGGGGAATGATATAAAGGGACCAAACCCCCCAATAAGTATATCAGAGAAAAAAACTCCAAAGTGGCAGGTAATATCTGGGCCTCCACTTAAGATCCTGAAAACCCAGAAGAACCTTGAAAGCAATAAACCCATAGTACAGGCCAAGGTGGCTGGGAGACAACTGGGAGGAAATCTGCAGACCTGGGTTACAAGGGAGGTATGACCAAATAGCCCAAATAATCAATTAGTGAAGGCCAAGATGATAGAACCGCCGCCATTAAGCAGGACAAGAACAGAGAAGAATGAGAATATGGGGTTATATTTTGAAAAAATCCCTATAAGAAAAGGGGGGAAGAAACCTGGAAAGAGACCGCCCTTAAATAGGTCACAACTACTGCCAGGATTTGCTAAATGTCAGAACCTGAAAGCAATAGGAACGAACGACATAAGGGTAGTGGGTTTCAGACAAGCAAGAGAAGGAAAGGAGATCACAAGAATTACACTGTACTCCAATCTGGTAAAAGATACGATTGAGAAAGCAGCGAACGAGTTATATAAGGAGGGAATTAGACTACTAGATGAGAACGAAGTATTGGCAGGTATAGATGAGAAGGGATGGCAGGGAAAAAACTTCCTAAAATGTCACGCAGGCCTAGGAAAGAGACAGGTCAGGTTATATGAGCTTGAGGAAGAGGGGGTCGAGCCACTAGGAAACATCAAAATAGTAGCAAACAACTCAAATATTGATCATTGGTGGGGAAATTGGAGCAATAAGTCAGGCCAGGCGGGCCCCTCACCGAAATCGGTGGAAGAGCAGGGGGAGGAAGGTTGGCTAGATGACATCGAATAGGAAAAAGGTATGCCACCTAGCATAAGATTAGCCTTCTGGAATATAAATGGGCTAGGAGATGATGAGAAACAAAAAACATAAGACAACTTGGAGAAAATACAGGGATCATGTGTATCCAGGAGACTTGGCTATGTGGCAAGACCCCAATTTTCTATGGTTTCTGCCAGCTATATCGACTCGCCAAGAAGTATAGATTTGGGCGTCCAGCTGGTGGAATAATGACCTTGGTGTCAACAAAAATTATGAAAAAAGTAACCGAAATAACTGTAAAATGTAAATGGTTGTTAGTTTGCAGAATACAGTTATCAGGGTGCAAAATTATGGATACGATCTTGACTATAAATGTGTATATGCAATGGGCCTGTATGGAGCAATATGCGGAGGAAATGGCTCTTTTTAAAGAGGATATGGATTTTTTGTGCGAAAAGTATTGTAAGGATATGATTATACTACTTGGTGACTTTAATGATAAACTACATCCTAAGAATGTAGATTGCTGGCTCCAAGAAACACTAGAGGCTTATGAGATACCACAAGCGACTTTCCAAGAATGTACAATAGGAGCAAAGGATACACTGTTGGCTAACTTCCTGGGAGCTAAAAATCTTGTTTGCCTAAATGGAAGAGGCCACTTAGACTAACCGGCTAAAAAAACCTTTAAGCTGGGTGCACAAATTTGCCCTATTGATTATGTTTTTGTGGCACCCTGGAATTTCCATATAATCTCTGGATTTAGGATTACGAATAGAGAAGGAAGTGACCACAATGTGTTAGCCCTGGAGTTCCTCGATGTTCAATTAGAACCCCACCAGCAAGTGATGGAACAACAGATGGACTATCCTAGACGTTGTACAACTAGGCTAGCTGAAGAATATGTCTCAAGACTAATGAAATTACAACAACATTTAATCTGGAGACAGTCAGTGGCCAAACTCCTGATTGGTACGTAAGAAATATCAAGGAGGTTGTCCAAATACTCAGTAAAGGACTGAAAGATGGAAATAGTGGGAAAATAAAACTAAAGTGAGCAATAGAATAATTGGGAAATCTACCGGTTGGTTCACAAGGGAATGTCAGGAGAAGAAAAGAGAAGTCAGGAGAATGGCACGCCGTAATGCCCGAAACAGGGATCAGGATAGTGGAAACGTTTTAGCGGCCCTAAAAAGAGAATACAATATGTTAACTAGGAGGGTAAAAAGAGAATTCAAAGAAGGTTGTTGGTTAAAGCTCCTCGAGGCGATTGAAAGAAAGAATCTACGCCAGTTCTGGAAATTAGTGCATTCAGCAGCAGATCACCAGCCAGGGGCAATGAATTGTATAGTGGAAGAAGCTGCTTGGGAGGAATACTTACAGGACTTGTATAGACCAGGGACAGATCGGGCTGAAAACCTGTACACAGACTGGAGCGGTCTGGTAGCAGATATGAAGCTCGATTTCTCAGTCACTGAGGGTAAACAAACTATAAAGGGCTTGAACCTTACAAGAGCGGCAGGTCCAGATAACCTCCCGGCACAGATAATTAAAACACAAACAGACTGGTGGGCCAAATTCTTCGCAAATATGTTCCAAATTATTCTAGACACTGGGAGACTCCCCGATATCTGGAAAGGGGCTATAATACGGCCCATACATTTGAAAGGGGATATGCACAGCCTGAACAATTATAGACTAATTAATCTACTTGACATTGGGGAGAAGATTTTCGCTAAAATAGTGCTGGGCAATTTAAAAAACTGGGTAGAAGCGAACCTAATTCTCCCTGTGGAACTGGGGGGATTTAAGGAAGGGCACTCCACGGTGGAACACTGTTATGCCCTCTGGGCTTTGGCACGGAAGTCGATAGAACAAAGGGGAAATATGTTCTGTTGTTTTGTCGACTTCCGGGCAGCTTTCGACTCGGTGGACCGTAGAAAACTTTGGGAGTGCCTGATTAAATACGATATCCCAGCCTACTTACTAGTAATACTAAAAGAACAACATAGAGGGAACTGGGCCCAAGTAATAAAGGACACCCAGGGGGCACTCACAAGGAAAATAGAGATAGGTAATGGGCTAAGGCAGGGCTGTGTCTTGGCCCCCCTTCTCTTTTCAATCTTTTTAGCAGACCTGCCAGCAGTATTGGAGGTGGAAAAAAGTGCTAGTCCCAGAATGAGTGGAAGAAAAATCTCATGCTTGCTATATGCAGATGATTTAGTCATTACCGACCAGACAGAGCTAGGGATACAGAGGAAATTAAATGCGTTCTATGAATACTGTAAGAGTAAATTGCTCATAGTAAATATGGAAAAAACAAAGGTCATGTGCTTTGGGAAAAGGTCAAAGAGCTTCGGTTGGTATCTAGATAAAACCAAATTAGAAATAGTAAAAGAATATAAATATCTGGGTCTATGGTTCGAATCCTCCTTAAAATGGGACAAACATGTGGAAAATCAAAATGCAAAAGCTTCTTCCTCCATATGCGGTTTGAAAAAATTTAACAAGAGTTATGGAGATATGTCGCACAAACCCTTGCTAAAAGATTTTACAGCCATGGTCCCCCACCAAGTATTGTATGGTGCAGAGGTGCTCTTCTTTAGTGGCAAAGGGGGTTGGGAGCGGGAGGAAGGTAAGGCTTTAAAAATGCTTTTGTCCTTGTCTAAATCAGCAATGTTACAGGCAATCAGACTTGAAACAGGAATGATAGGGTGGAATACCCAGGCCAAAATGGCGGTGGCAAGATTTTGGAAACGCCAATCCCAAGGGGAAGCACAAAAGGTCGGACCTTGGTGCAGCGAGGAAAAGCGACAAAGTAGCCTAAGATGGGCATCTGAGGCAAAAAAGAAAATAAAGGAGTTAATTTGTTGCCTAAAAGTGGGGGTAACTCAAAATTCCTTAGAGGTAGACTTTACAAAAAGTGCACTTAGAGTACAAGGAAGGGAGCATTCCAGAATACAGGACCTAGGATACTTAAGAAATAAAAAGTCGGTCCAAAACATGTTAGAAGCATGGGAAGCAGATGCAGGGTACCCTTATCTAGAAGCCCTACCGAATCATGAATTCAGGTGGGATATCTTAAAAATAAGAATCGGCATCCTCCCCTGGCGATGGGAGGTGAGAGTTATGGCAGAAATGATGCACCCTGATGGTATATGCAAGTGCGGATTGGGGACTAAGTGCGAAATAATGCACATATTACTTGATTGCCTTACGTGTGTGGAAGTCAGGAAACGGTTTCTGCAACCTTTATTCATTAAATATGACATAAGATTGAGAGCCCACGCAATTATTATACTGTTAAGAATGGAACATCTAGAAATAGCAATTGCACTTGGTTACTACCTCAAAGGGGTTAATCAACTGGTTAGGGAAAAGCTCAAGGATGCACAGTGAGGAATTCCCTTATACACTATATCTAGTAAAAGTCGTAGGGTAAAAGAGGTGAAGCAAGGTCAAATGGTCTTAATATTTTATGGAAAATGAATAACAGAAGGTAAAGAACTTGTTATTATCTTAAAAGTTTTATAAGGTCCTGCTTTTTTAGAATGTATAGAAGTTTTTTTTATGTTTTAAGGTTTTTAAAATTTTTGTATATTGATAGAATTGATTTTTGTATAGAAGTAGCTAGGTGGAGTGTATAGAAGAAACTGTTAACTTTTAAAAGTTGTGTATTATCTTGCTATTAATTGGTTTTGTAGAGTGTTTTGAATTTCATTCGATTTTGTTTAATGACTAAGGTCTAAATAAACAGAGTTATTCTCTCTCTCCAGGTTACTTAGAACACCCTGTTGCCTTCATCTGTAAAGTACACACCATCATTTCTATAAATTACATGCATGTCAAAATACAAATTGTTGTTATAGATACAGTTCATGTGATAGTCTCTGAGGAATGCAGAAGCAGTTTTTTTTATATGTTTCCTGGCTTTGTCAATCTGTGGACAGAATTGATTTGACCACTTCCATTTCTGTCATTGGCATATAATGGAGTACACCAAGATAATGTGAGGGAAAAGCAATATCAATTTTGCAAAGGTTTCTTTCATTAGGATTTCCAGCCCTTCCCCAGTCAATGTGCCTAGGTCATTGCCACCACAGTGCACAATCATGAGGTGAGGAGCTTGGGAAACATAATGTATTTAACCAAAGCCAGCAACTGATGAAACTTTAGACCTCTCTGGCCAAACCAAGTGATCTGCATATTTGTCAAACCCAAGTCCCCGTTGATAGCTCTCTTTTTTGCAGCCTCTTTAACCCTACAGATATAGCTGTGTCCCACTATCCATACTCTAAGCATTTTGAAGTGAAGGAGCAATAGAGCAAAAGTAGTCAGGAGAAGGCAGTTAAAGAGGAGATTTAAAAAAAAAAGACATATTTCATTGGGTGATGTCAGCATGAACGTGAACAAAATTAGGTAGTGTGTTTTGTTTGCCTTGGCAAAAAGTCTTATTATTGGCTGCTGTTTAAAAAAAGACATGTAATACAGACATGGATATGCTTTTGAATCTGTGGAGTGAAGCACACTTGCTGTATCTTATTTGGAAGTAGCATGTTCCTTCTAGAATGTGCTGTGAACTAGTGACCTACTGGTTCCACTGGGTTGCTAGATACACTGAGCTAAGAGTGTATTGTGGGGTAAGGGGGTTAAAGAGACAGGACATATTTGTAAAGCAGAGGAGTGATGGCACAATTTAAGTAACTGCAAGTTTTAATTTTTAACTAAGGACTTAGTAATAAACTATTATGTATTTTTGTAATTTTTAAAGAAATGAAGCTAGATATTGGTTTGAACTCCCATTTTTTTCGTGATTTCTTTGCTATCATCGCAAATACATTGCAAACGCACATAGAAAGAAATCTCTTTTTGAAAGAGAGGGAAAGGGTTAACAGATACTAACCATTCACAGGTGGACATACTGCAGTTTACAATAAAACACATGATTTCATTTGCTGCCTTTCTCATGATCACAGATTGCAAAGTTGAAGAGGTTCCCATTTTATGGTTGCTTTGTATGAGAGTGGCTTACCATTCTTGTGCTTAGGTTTCACAAATCCTAACAGTGTCAAAACTATCAACAAAGAGCTAAAACAATATAATCTACAAACTGAATTCACTGATATGTACATAACATTTTAGTCCTTTATAAAGATTACATTAGAAATGAAGATGTATATGGGAGTTTGATAAAAAGAGTATCACAGTGATATGAAAAAATGTATCAGATGAACTGTATCTATTAGATGGTATCTGTTTAAGAGGTTAGTGGTGAATGCTTTGGGAAGTAAGAGAAAAATGAAATATTGACTCTATAATACATTGTGTACTTTATTGAAAAATAATAACATTGTATTGTGGAAAGTTGCAATGAGGAACTAAGAATGTTTTAAATGACTACATCTCATGTGCAAAATACATACAACTATTATTTGCATCCTGCGAGTGGTAGTACTTTTAGTAACATTATTAAAGAGGAGTAGTGTCGTCATAAATCAAATATGAAAACATGTTGTCCACCTGTATATGAATAAGAAAGAAGTAATACTTGTTAGTTATGTATTGGGAAGTGTTTGTCAATGTGGGTTATAACTTATATGACCACTTTGCATATGCTTAGATGGTGAGATATGGTTCTTGTGGTAGCGCATATCTATATATCCGGTGGGACTTCTGACTTTACTTAAGATGCAGAGAGGTATATATTTTTGGAAAGATGACTTGAAGGTGTACATCTATTAACCCCTTCACTGCTAAAAGTTCCCCCACCCCCTTTTTTGGCTATTTGGGTTACTTCACGCTTAGGCCCCTGTAACTTTTTGCAGTACAGTAACAAAATGGTCCGGTAGTAGACAGTAATTCTAAATACACACAGTGAATCACATCCAAAATACCAAGTTGTTCAGACCCCAAAGGATTAGATCTTCGATTTATTATGCTGTTATTATTAATTGCAACGCAGTCGCACAAAACTCATCAACTGGTACTTAGTATATATACAAATATTTACATAATTTGGTGCTCAGAATAGGGAAGAGGGGAGAGGAGTGTTTGTGAGCATTGTGGACTTGTGAGGGTAGTGGACACGGATATAGTGGTGTGACATATATCCATCACATTGACATTGTGATACTGATCCAACCTAAAACATAGGTCAGTTGTTCCACATAAATTACATAGCTTAACATGGACACTGTTATCATATACAATTGTCCTAGCTTGTAATCTGTTAGGTATCTGTCGACGTTTCGACCCCTATAACTAGAACTAGGTGAGTCCAGCTTTACGTTGGGGTCTTTATCAGGACTGTGGTAGAGCACCTATTATCGCTTCCAGCTTGTGTCTTTATGCTGGGGAAGTAGAGGATGTGGGCTCAAAAGAGCTCTCGCAAAGATGAACGGCCTTCTGTGCACGTGACATTGAGAATGGCAGATCATCCGATCACTGTCATCTCGCAGATGAATCTGCTGTATGTTACGTAGCAATCGTCTCTGGATCTGGCAGCATATAATTTTTTCACCACATAAGGTATCCACGCCAAATTTGCATCCTTTTTTTTCAACACCATAGGGATTCTAAAGGTACCCACGGTTTGTGGATTCTCATGGAGGGGACCCAGAAATTAGCCAAAATACAGCTAAATTTAGGATTTTTTGTGAAAAATGGAAAAAAGTGCTGCAAATGAAAGCATCTGTTTTTTTCCCAGCAAATCGTTTCAAAAAACGGTTTTTGGGGCTGAAATCAAAATTTTCCAAGATTTTAGGGAATGACAGACTTTTGACAGAAAACCAATTTTTTTACACAGTTTTGGCATTTTATCAGGATGTAGCATATTTTTGCTATTTGTTGTGTTTTCAACCTTCTTCCGGTTAATGGTAGAAATGGGTATGAACGCAGTAATGGATCCTGGACAGCTATACATTTCAGAAAAGTAGACAAAATACTGAATTCAGCAAGGGGTCATTTGTATAGATCCTTCAAGGTTTCTTTATCAAAACTAACAGTTAAATATAGGAAAATTTTAAATTTGTTAAAAAAACAACCATTTGTGTCAATGTTTTCACCTGTAAATTCTACCATTTATGAGAACTGTTTGAAATCAATATACCGTTACATCCGCTGGACCTTTCTGGTTGTGGGGATGTATAGGACTTGTAGGTTCACCAAGAACCCGACGAACCCAGAGCCAATAACTGAGCAGCGTCTTGCAATGTTTTTTTATTATGAACCGGGTATATGGTTATTCTGGGTTTTCATGGACAAATTGGTATGAAAGACACCTATGTATTTCTGAAATGGGAACAAAATATAGAGTTTAGAAACAGTAGTTTCCTGCACATTTCCGAAATTGGGAGTACCCATACTAGCATGAGAATTATAGGTAATTTCTCAACATGACTTCTTTTTACACGTATTTCATTCGGGAGGCAGAAATGCATCGAAAGTTAATAGGTAATAACAGTTGCGCTACAATTCTGTGTTACCCTAAGTCTACTGATAAAAATGGTACCTCACTTTTGTGGGAAGGTCTAGTGTCAGCGACAGGAAACAGCTCAAAACGCAACTTGGACACACATTTTCACAGTGAAAAATGACCCTTTTTTTGCAAAGTGACTACCTGTAGTTTTTGAACCCTAGCTCTATCGGCACCGAGGGAAACCTAGCAAACCTATAGATTTTTTTAAACTACACACCCAGGGGAATCCAGGATGGGGAGACTTGACTGGTTCTCACCATGTTCTGTCACCCAAAATCCCTTGCAAACCTAAACATTTGTCAAAAATTTCTGTGGTGGAAAGTTCTGGAATCTGCGTGGATCCACAAAATTCCACCCACCCCGCGTTCCCCAAAGTCTTCTGAGAAAAATGGTACCTCATTTATGTGGGTAGGCCGAGTGCCCTTGACAGGAAACGGTGGGAAAAACGCAATGTGGACACACCACATTTTCACAGTGAAAAATTACCCTTTTTTTGCAAAGTGTCTAGCTGTAGATTTTGAAACCTAGCTCTGCCGGCACCTAGGGAAACCTAGCAAACCTATACAATTTTGAAAACTGGACACCCGGGGGAATCCATGATGGGATGACAAGACTGGCTCTCACCAGGTCTGTTACCCAGAATCCCTAGCAAACCTAAAAAATTGTCAAAAAACACATTTTCCTCACATTTCTGTGGTGGAAAGTTCTGGAATCTGTGTGGATCCACAAAATTATACCCACCCCGCGTTCCCCAAAGTCTTAAGAGAAAAATGGTACCTCACTTGTGTGGGTAGGCCTAGTGCCTGTGATAGGAAACGTCCCAAAATGCAACGTGGACACACCACTTTTTCATTTGAAAAATTACCCTTTTTTTGCTAAGTGCCTAGCTGTTGTTTTGGAACTCTAGCACTGCCAGCACCTAGGGAAACCTATACATTTTTGAAACCCAGTTACCCAGGGGAATTCAGTATGGGGTGAATTGACTGGCTCTCACCAGGTTCTATTACCCAGAATCCCTTGCAAACCTAAAAAATTATCAAAAATAACATTTCCCTCACATTTCCACCCACCCGGTGGTCCCCAAAGTCTTCTGAGAAAAATGGTACCTCATTTATGTGGGTAGGCCGAGTGCCCTTGACAGGAAACGGTGGGAAAAACGCAATGTGGACACACCACATTTTCACAGTGAAAAATTACCCTTTTTTTGCAAAGTGTCTAGCTGTAGATTTTGAAAACTAGCTCTGCCGGCACCTAGGGAAACCTAGCAAACCTATACAATTTTGAAAACTGGACACCCGGGGGAATCCATGATGGGATGACAAGACTGGCTCTCACCAGGTCTGTTACCCAGAATCCCTAGCAAACCTAAAAAATTGTCAAAAAACACATTTTCCTCACATTTCTGTGGTGGAAAGTTCTGGAATCTGTGTGGATCCACAAAATTATACCCTCCCCACGTTCCTCAAAGTCTTATGAAAAAAATGGTACCTCACTTGTGTGGGTAGGCCTGTGCCCGCGACAGGAAACGGCGCAAAAAGCAACTTGCACACACCACATTTTCACACTGAAAAATGACCCTATTTTTGCAAAGTGCCTAGCTGTCGTTTTTTGCTCCCTAGCTCTGCTGGCACCTAGGGAAACCTATGAAAGACTATACATTTTTTAAAACTAGACCCCCAGGGGTATCCAGAATGGGGTGACTTGACTGGCTCTCACCAGGTTCTGTTACCAAGAATCCCTTGCAAACCTAAAGCATTGTAAACAAAAACAAAACACATTTTCCTCACATTTCTGTGGTGGAAAGTTCTGGAATTTGCGTGGATCCACAATATTCCACCCACCCACGTTCCCCAAAGTCTTCTGAGAAAAATGGTACCTCACTTGTGTGGGTAGGCCTAGTGCCTGCGATAGGGAACGGCGCAAAACACAACGTGGATACACCACATTTTCAAAGTGAAAAATTACCCTTTTTTTGCAAAGTGGCTAGCTGTAGTTTTTTAACCCTAGCTCTGCAGGCACCTAGGGAAACCTAGCAAACCTATGCATTCTTTAAGACTAGACAACCAGGGAAATCCAGGATGGGGTGACTTGACTGGCTTTCGCCAGGTTCTGTTACCCAGAATCCCTTGCAAACTTAACAAATTATCCACAAAAACACATTTTCCTCTCATTTCTGTGGTGGAAAGTTCTGGAATCTGCGTGGATCCACAAAATTCCACCCACCCCGTGTTTCCCAAAGTCTTCTGAGAATAATGGTACCTCACTTGTGTGGGTAGGCATAGAGCCAGTGAAAGGAAACAGCGCAAAACGCAATGAGAACACAACACATTTTCACAGTGAAAAATTACCCTTGTTTTGCAAAGTGGCTAGCTATAGTTTTTGAATCCTAACTTTGCCGGCACCTAGGAAAACCTAGCAAACCTATACATTTTTTAAAACTGGACACCCAGAGACATCCAGTATGGCGTGACTTGACTGGCTCTAATTAGGTTCTGTTACCTAGAATCCCTTACAAACCTAACAAATTGTCAAAAAAACTAATTTTCCACACATTTCTGTTGTGGACAGTTCTGGAATCTGCGTGTATCTACGAAATTCCACTCACCCCATGTTCCTCAAAGTCTTCAGAGAAAAATGGTACCTCACTTGTGAGGGTAGGCCTAGTGCCCACGACAGGAAACAGTACAAAACACAATGTGGACACACCACATTGTCCCAGTGAAAAATTACCCTTTTTTTGCAAAGTGCCCAGCTGTAGTTTGGGAACCCTAGCTCTGCCGGCACGTAGGTAAACCTAGAAAACCTGTACATTTTTTAAAACCAGCCACCCAGGGACATCGAGGATGGGGTGACTTGACTGGCTCTCTCCAGGTTCCGTTACCCAGAATCTCTTGCAAACCTAAAAAAGTGTAAAAAAACCCAAATTTTCCTCACATTTCTTTTGGTGGAAACTTCTGGAATCTGCGTGGATCCACAAAATGCCACCCGCCCTGCGTTGCCCAAAGTCTCCTGAGAAAAATGGTACCTCACTCAAAACCTATTGAGATGACAGGCAAGTGCCCAAAACCTATTGAGATTACTTCACAATTACCTTTCACAAACCAACCTGGTTTTTCAAGGGGGTCCCATGAGTTTTTTGCCCTGGGCTCAGCAGACATCTAGGGAAACCTACCAAACTCACACATTTCTGGAAACTAGACACCCGAGGAAGTCTAGCGAGGTATGGCTTGAATAGGTCCCCCAACATTCTCCTACCCAGAATCCCCTGCAAACCTCACATTTTGCTGAAAAATCACTTTTTTCTCAAATTTCTGTGTGGGAAAGTTCTGGAATCTGCATGGATCCACACATTTCCTCCCACCCAGCGTTCCCCCAGGTCTCCCAATAAAAATGGCGCCTAACTTGCATGGTTGAGTCAAGGACCCGCGACAGGCAATGGCCCGAAACCAATTGATGCGACATCAAAATGACCTCTCACAAACCAACCTGGTTTTGCAGGGGGTCCCATGAGTTTATGGCCCGGGGCTCGGCGGCCATCTAGGGAAACCTACCAAACTCACACGTTTGGAAACTAGACACCCTGGCAAGTCCAGAGAGGTCCCCCAACATTCTCCTACCCAGAACCCCCTTCAAAGCTAAAATTTTGCTGAAGAAATCACTTTTTCTCAAATTTCTGTGTGGGAAAGTTCTAGAACCATTAAAAAGTGGTACCTCACTCGCATGTGTGGGTCAAGGTAATTTTGATGTTGCATCAATAGGATTTGGGCCCTTGCCTGTCACGGGTCCTTGACCCACCCATGCGAGTGAGGTACCATTTTTTATTGGGAGACCTGGAGGAACGATGGGTGGAAGGACATTTGTGGATCCACGCAGATTCTAGAACTTTCCCACACAGAAATTTGAGAAAAAAGTGATTTTTTTCAATGAAATTTGAGGTTTGCAGGGGAATCTGGGTAGGAGAATGTTGGGGGACCCACACAAGCCGGATCTCGCTGTACCCGTCCTTGCAAAACCAAGTTGGTTTGTGATAGGTAATTTTGATCTCGTCTCAATAGGTTTTGGGCCCTTCCCTGCCGCGGGTACCAGGACCACCCACACAAGTGAGGTACCATTTCTATTGGAATACTTGGAGAAATGGTGGGGGTTGGAAATGTGTTACTTTCTCCACCGTGAAAATGTGGGCACAATAATGCAAGGAAAATGTGACAGTCACATTTTGAGGTTTGCAGGGCATTGTGGGTAAGATAACTTGTTGGGATCCACAAGAGAGACATCACCATGTACTCCCATGGGTGTTTAGTTTCCCACAATATCTACAGTTAGTAATTTCTTTTTAGATGAAATGTACACCTTGACAGAAAGACAAAGACAAAGATTACTGCACAGCCATCAATTCCTTAAGCACATACTAGCTGGATTTTGCACGAGGGCGAATGATGGTTCAGTATATAAAATTTTATTAACAAGAGATTTCACTAAAAATGAAATACAATGTCAAAATTGAAAGGACAAAAAACTGAACCAGTGACTCGCAGCTCGTGAGCTGTAAAGCCATGACAAGGCACCAACGCATTACAGGCCATTCACACACCTTTCATACATGATACACACAAGAACATTCAAGCCACCAGGCACGAAACCAACACATTCCAACATTCACAAAAAAGGGACAAGGCTTGAGAAAAACAGAAAAGACAAATATTTCTGCACAACCACCTATTCCTCAAGCACACATACATATTGGTTGCATTTGGCACAAGGGAGAGGTGTGGGTTCAGTATATAGTTGTATTAATCAGATACTTCACAAAAATGAAATGCACTGCTAATAATTGAAAGGATGAAAAACTGAACCATTGACTCACAGCTCGTGAATGTGACACATACAACATCACTCACACCGACAGCCGCGGGCCCAGCACATTACAACAATCACACCAGGAGACAGCGCCATTCAAAGGCCCATTACTTTCACACGCCCACATTCCTGACACAGCAACCACACCAGCACACAGATTGCGTGTAGTGGCGTTCATCTAGCAGTGTGTGTAGTGACCAGCAGCAAGTCACTACTCACACACCGCCAGCCAAGCACCCGCCCGTCACTGAGAAAAGTGAGGTTTAAGGTGGCAGAGGGAGTAATGATTAGGCTAATTTGTATGAGTCTTCCAATCACCCAGGCACTATCCCTGTACTCATGCAATCATCCAGGCACTACCAATGCACTCATGCAATGAAGGAGACTCTACCTATACACACATTCAATCAAACATATATTACCTCTGCACACATGCAATCACCTATTCTGTCAAGCAATACTGAAGCTGCCATTGAATGATAAAGGCACTACAGTTGCACTAAACCATTCACTCAGGCACTACCTATGCAGTCATCCATTCCATGAAGCACTATTCATGCACTCATTCAGTGGCAAAAACATTAGCCTTGCACTCATAGTTTCACTCAGGTACTTCCTATGTACTCGTACAATCACCCAGCCAGTACCTTTACACTCGTGCAATCATGCAGGCATTATCCATGTACTCATGGGATCAGTAAGGCACTAGTTTTGCACTCAATTGTTCACTCATGTGCTACGTATGCAGTTATCTATTCCCTCAGTCACTAATGTGGCACTCATCCAATGACCCAGACATTAATGTTACAGTCATCATTTTACTCAGGCACTACCCATGCATGGATCTAAGCATTCAGACGATATCCTTACTGTTATGAAGTTACTCAGGCACAACGTATGCATTCATGCAATCACACAGGTACTACCTCTGGACTTATGCTATCACATAGGCAGTACATATGGACTCATGAAATGAGTCAGGTACTACTCTTGCACTCAGCCATTCACTCAGGCAGTAGCTATGCTGTCATCCAGTCTCTCATGAACTACCCATGCAGTCACGCAATGAAAGAGGCAGTATCTATACACACATCACATTATTGAGGCATTACCTGCACAATCATGCAATCTCCTAGCCACTACACTTGCAATCAAGCATTCACTCAGGTACTACTCAGAAACTACTCCCTTCACTCATGCAGTATGTATGTACTCATCCAATGATGCAGCCATTACCCTTGCATACGTCGTTCCATTCAGACAGCACTCACACAGTCATTGAATCACAGAGGCACTACTGCTGCACTCATACAATCACAGAGGCAGTACATATGCACTCATGCAATCAAGGACGCACTACCTATACACACATTGAATTAATAAGACATTACCTACACAATCGTGCAATGAATCAGGCAGTACTCTTGCACTCATCCATTCACTCAGGCACCACCCATGCACTCATGTATTCTGTGAAGCACTACCTATGCAGTCATCCAATGATGCAGGCAGTACAGTTGAATTCATCCATTCACTCAGGCTCTACCCATGCAGTCTTCTAAGCAACCAGACATTACTCTTGTAGTCATACATTTACTGAGGCACAAGCCATGTCTTTTCATACATGTTATGCATGTGAAGATCGTAGACCTATAAAACACAGGTATACATGGATTTTTATGCTTATTTTATGCATGATGCCACTAACAAAAGGCACTGACACATGTATGCATGTTTTCAGGAATATGATGACGCTTACAACAGAGACATGCAAAGGGTTCATGCTTTATATTTAGTTAGGCCCAACACTCTTAGTGGTTAATGAATAGTAAAGGTGCTAGACAAAAGTGAGGGTTAAGACATGCAGGCAGAGGGATTAGTGAATAGTCTACTTTGTTGAATTATTAGCGACATCCTACATGAAAGAAAGATACAAATACATGTATACATGTGTTATATAGATATATCATCTTGCATAAAGTGTGAAACCAGATGTAAAACTAGAGATATAACTCAGTCGCAAGACCATGCACTCTTTTTACCTAGAGAGGCTGCACTTTCCCTTTCAATAACACACCAACATTTCTACAGTGTACTTCATGTGTACCTTTCCACAGACTCGTACAAACTAGCCTAATCACTAATCCCTCTGCCAGCATGTTTAAAACCCCAGTTGTGTCTTGTAGCTGCACTATTCAGCGTCTACTTAGAATGTTTGGCCTAGCCAAATATAAAGCATCCTTCTTGTGTGTTTCTGGAGCTCTGCTGCCTGCTTTTGTACTTTTCTTCTTTGTTTCTGCTTCTTTTTGCAAGCCTCTTTTCCTTTTTTGCAGCTCTTTTGTCCCATTCTACACCTCTCTTCCGTGTTTCTCCACTTCTGTTCCATCTTTTCTGCACCTCACCTTTCTTTCTGCAGGTCACTTAATAGTTTATGCACTTGCCTAGCCACTTTAACCACGTTTGGTGCTTCTTTCTGCACTTGTCTTGCCTCCATCTGCACCTCTGTTGCTTCTTTTGTCTGTCATCTTGCCTCTTTTTGCAACCATGTTGTATATTTCTGCCCGTTTTCTCTCTTTCAGCACCTTTGTTGTGTCTTTGAGCAGCTTTGTTAGTCTGTTTCTGCACCTGTCTTGCTTCTTTTTGCACCCCGTTTGACTTTTTCTATACCTGCGTTCCCTGTTTTGCAGTTGTGTTGTCTCTTTCTGCATCTTTCTTGTATCTTTGTGCACTTCTGTTGGATGTTTGTACACCTCTGTTGTTTCTTTGTTCACCACTAGTGTCTCTTTGTGCAGTTCTGTTGCGTCTTTCTGAATTTTTCAAATTTTCTAGTAGCTGTGTTTTTCTTTGTGTATTTCTTTTAGGTGTTTCTAAACTTTTTTTTCTGTCCCTTTTTTCTGCCTGAGTACGATTTGTCTTCTTTCTGCAGTTCTCTTGCTTGTTTCTACACTTTTGTTTCATTTATTGGTAATAAAGAGAATAGCAATGTAATTGTAATTATTGCCTACTAGTTGATATCAGTATTCATATGTAATTACTTTAAAATAGTTAATTCATGTAACAAATTATTTAAACTGTTCTTTGTTGTTTAACCACTTGGATGCTAAGACTATTTTAGGACTGCAATGTAATTTCCATTGAAATCAATGGAAACTCCATGACGAGCTGGGCTCGTCATGAGCGTCGAAGGGGTTAAAAAATTATTTTGCTTGGATCAAAAATTCAAGATGGCAAGAAAACATGAAAAGAGAAGACAACAACAAAAACAGATCACATTAAAGAAAAATAGAAAGACTGTGCTACAAAAAGATGAAAATATTACTAAGGATAAAGTTTGTTCTGAAACAATTGCAGAGAAATTAAAGATAGACAATAGCAATGAAAGGAAAAAGAGGAGTTTTACAACAAAAGCTGAAGGAGAAGGACATTTCTAAAAAGTGGGAAAACATTAGTTGTTGTAAAAACAACATGTTAGAAGAAGAGAAAAACTATTTAAACAGATTTGTGTTCAAATCTTTCGAAGTAGAATAATTGTATTTTTTTTAAAAGATTGTAAAAAGTATAAAAGAAGATCAGCAGCCTATAAGAAGCAACAGATTGAAAGTGGAGTAGATAAGGTGTTTGATTTGAAACAAAAATGATTTATTTTAATATTAAAGAGAATGAGAACATTGGATAAAATAATTACATTTATGAAAAACAAAAGCAAAAGAAAAAGACTTCTTAATAAAAGTAACTTTTGTAAAAATGTCACAGGTGAATAGAAGCACACGTCTACTAGTAAGCCATTCTTTAATGAAGAAAGCTACTTTCAACAGAACACATTAGTGTTTTCAGTTGACACTAGTGGTCGATGCTATGAGATGAAAGATGGTTGTCCCATTCCAAAAGAACAAATGATTGTTAGTAGTGTGGAAAAAGTAATAGCTGAAGAAGTGCAAGGGAAGCGTACACAAGCTCCTGTATATAAGTGGGATTGTAGCAGTATTTGCAGTGTTTGACAGGAATCTATTGACATATTGCAAACCTTTTTATGAGATTATACAAAACAAGTGTTGGACAGAAGAATAGGATGCTACAAGGACCAGATCCAGGTAAAGTAAGAAAATATACTAAGTTGAACGGACATTCTCTGCCTTGTCTTTCAAGAAAAGTGTCTAAAAGTATTTATCATCACTTAAGAGTGTTAGCAGTACACCACTCAGGAATGCGGAAGTTGGTAAGGAAAGTGTACTATGCAAAAACTCCTGCATGATGTTTAAGTGAAATGAACACAGCTCTTTTACACTGTTCTTTATCAGATGTACAAATAGTTTGTGATGATAGATAGTTTCGTTTTTTGGGTTCACAGCAGGAGTATGTGGAAAGTGAGAGCTTAATATTTGTAGATGTTGAAGAACATTGGAAAATCTACAAGATTTCACTGAGTCAGTTTTACGACGCTGTTGCGTCAAATCCTTACACCTGCTTGAAGCAGGCGTAAGGAGTGAGGCACCATGTTGAGTATGGGCGGCCCCTGTGCATTGCAGGAGTTGCGTTGACTCCAGCAATGCGCCGCCAGTGCTCCTCAAGATGCGTCACGCATCTGCCCCTCCTTGCACTATGGTGAGCCGCATTTGTGGTGGCGCAAGGGGGGGATTACGTGACGCATCTGTTCTGGCGCATCCCTGCTGATTTGCAGAGATGCGCCAGAAGACGTAAATATGCCCCTAAGAGTTGGTAGCTATTCCTCAGGAACTGGCAGATTTTAAATGCATGTGAGTCGATTCTAATTCAATCTGTACACCAGTGTCAAGCCATAATTTGCATGGAGCCTAAAACAGGTAAGCTGCCACCAACATATTCAGAGGTCTGAAAGGAAGAGTTTGTCGTTAACTTTAGAGTGTAAGAAAAAAATTGAAACTGTTGGTGGAGACAGACAGGAAAAGGAGCCAGTAGTTATTCTAGTAAATGGCATCCCAACAAAGAGTCGAAAAATATAGCAAGGGTTTGTAGATGTTAATAAACTTCAAGAGGCTACATTATATCTTCTAAAGAACACTATTTATTATAAAACTGTAAATGTTGATGAACAGGTAATATGTTTAGAAGAGGAATCAGAAATTTCAAGCGGCTAAATATAAAAAGTGGAGAAGTCCAGGAGTGAAGAGATTTATGAACATTACACGATACATCCTCTACATTCAAAAGAAGTGATAGGAAACAGCATTGAATTATATCAAATGAAAAAAGCAAGGTGGAACTCCAATAAGTGTATGGTAAAAAAGCTTACAAGCTCGTTGTTTTCCACAGCTGTTCCCCATTGGATAAGATGGACAATTTGATGAACGGCTTGTATGGATTCCAGCTTCAGAATACCGCTCGAAAAGATTGTACTCTAAAGATCCAAGATTTCGACAGTGCATTCCATATACATTTCATCTTCTGTTTGAAAGTGATTTGTCTGCTCTTTCATATGCGGTGAACTACATATTAAAAACAGGAGTTCATCTTCAACATGTTTCTGTAACAGAATTCATGGACAAAGTTCAACAAAGATATGAAAATTTTAAATCACAGGTAATTAATTTGGTGGCATATCAACGTGGTACAAATTAATATTGGTTTTGTCGTCACAGTGAACTTAAATGTATGTTAAGAAACTTAGGTACACCAACATGGTTTATGGTTTGTATCTGCTTTGGGTAGAACTAAGACAGCATTGTTTCTGGACATCAAGGATGTTCCGGCCTATGAGGATTATTGGGACATCATTACGAAGCCACTGGATCGTAAATTATACCATCAGCTAAGGGTGGGCCCGCTCCCGCTCCGAGGGCTAACGAGCTCTTGGATCCCACCTACTACTGACAAATGTCCCTTTTGTATAGATATGGTGGAAACAGTAGATCACCTCCTCTTCTGCTGTCCTTTATATTTATTGCCTAGATGAATTTGGCTGACACCGGTGTGCCGCTCTATGGGGACCAGATCAGCCCTAACTGCTTGTAGAATATTGAGATCTGATACCACGGAGCGTATTGTTATAGGGGTATCTAAATTTATCAGTTGGGCTTGGTCCCTTCGGCTTCGGCATCTGAGGTCTTAACTCACTGTGTCCTCACTGTGTTACCATGGTAGCCTGTTGGTTGCGTATCTTTACTTCTCCCCATGTATTCTACGTTTTAGCCCATTTATGAATTGTAACAGTCGAGTGTCTTTGTACTTATATTTAATACTTTTTAAACTGGTTCTTAGAATGTATTGGATTTATGAATTTTATTGTGGTATTTTCATGATGATATGTTTTTATATGTTTGTCTTTTATGATGTAAATCGAAATAAAGACCTTTTTGACTGACTGGTTTGTAACACCTAGCTGTGCTGAATATGCGTTGGAAGATTTACTTGAATTTCTATGAGAAGCAAATTTAATTATAAAAAATATTGAAATGAAGACACCTGGAGAACTGTGTGCTTTGTATCCTGTAAATGTGTGCAGGTACTTTAGGTATAGGTTTCAAACTATGATGTCATTCATCTGTAATAAAAATAATTGTCCCTTGGAGAAGTTTACCAATTTTTTTTGGCGAAACGAGTACCAAGCCAGATGTGTTCCTCATATACACATATATTATGGATAAAGAATGCTCCAAAGTCTGGAACTGATACTGTACTGATGAAACTGTATTGTCTTTCATCGAACAGTATGTTACGTGTGACATTCCAAGAGAAGGAGGAGAAAAGAGTTTGAGGCAACAAGTTGCACATTTTCAAAGTCACTGCTGTGGAAAGTATTGTCGATGAAAATACAAGTCCAAAGGGAAATTTTGGATATCCACTTCCAATATTTTCTAAAGGAAGACTACTTTTTTGTCAGTAGTGAGTTTATATAGTTTAAGTTTATTAGCATAGTTAATTAAAACCACTGCAAAAGTAGCACTACAAAATTCGTATATAACGTGGTTAAAAACATTTTAAGAATTAGAATAAAAACTACATTGTAATAAAACATGATCGAATTACGGTATTTAGAACAGTCAATTGAGCACGCATGCTCAGATATCCTGGCGAGATTGTCTCTGCTTGTTACAATTAATTAAGTTCCCGCCATTGCTCCTTGTCCACTTTCAGTAGCTGTTTCACACAGTTGGGCTTTGAGAGCAAACTTTAGCTGCGTTTTTTTGTTCAGCCGTCCTCAGATATTTTACCAGTCTGCAATTTAATTGAATGTTCGCCGGGTTAAAGCAGGCCAGCACTGCTTGCCTTCTGGTGCGGATCCCTTTCTGGTTAAATGAGTCTTTTAAAAGTTGAGACCGTGCTTGATGCAGTTCTTCACATAGGCAAATTACGTGCAGAATGTCACCATTCTTGTTGTTACACAGTCTGCAGGCAGTTTGGCCTTTGGTCCTCAACCATGGTGGTAAATGTTGGGTACATGGAAGCATCCCCAGTCTGTACCTTAGGAAATTCATTTTTGTCACCCTAGGGTAGGGCTGATTGAAATATGTTTGTGGGGTGAGCGATTTGTAGGAGCTAAGGGTCATCCAAGCGTGAGATCTTTTCGAGAAGGCTGCCTTGTCCTCAAGTAGAGAGGAGAGTTTTATTAGCAGTGAGTCATACAATAACTCTGAAATCTCCCAAGAATACATACAACTTAAAAAGAAGTGAACAGTCAAAATATATTAATGACTACAATCCAGTTATTTTGAAAATATGGAAAGCAAACATGATTATTCAATATGTTGCAGATAATTCACTTGCTGTTGCTCGCTATGTTACATCATATATAACCAAATCAGAAAAGACAGAGATGAAAGAAATGTGGGAAGAAATTTCACAAGAGAAGAGTCTTAGCAAATTATTTTACAGCTTTAGCTTGAAAATGCTTTTCCACCAAGAGTTTGGATCCTATGAATGTTCGGATCGCTTGTGCTGTTCCAGTTTATATTCAAAGTCAAGAGGAATCATTTGGGTAAGTTTAGGTCTTGTCTGCACACGAAATAGAGTATAGAAAACATTAGAAGAAATTGAATACTTAGCACTGAATGAACCTGAAAGTTCAGAAATTCTAAAAACGAATATGTTAGATACATACTATCCTAAATGGAGTGCACATCTGAAAAGCTATGTCTGTATGAAATACTTCAACATTACAGCTTTAAAATAAATGTTACAAAAAATATAAAACAAGGAAAATATGCAGTAATTGGATGTGACGGATGTTTAGTAAAACACACCAAAGAATCTCATTAACCACAGAAAACTCAGTTGCGGAACTCCAGATAAGAGAGAACTATTCTATTTAGCACTTCTGCAACTATTCAAGCCATGGCGTAATGAAACAGAGTTACTTGGAAATTTCAACTGCTACGAAGATTCTTTTAATGCATGTAAAGATAGGATTGAACGCACAATTTCTGGTACATATCTACAAATGTTAAATGATGAGATTGAACAAAAAAATACTATTACAGTTGAAATAGCTAAAGACAGTTCTCAAGATAGTCAAAATTCTGGTCCACTGAGTCAACATCCACTGGGGCAACCATTTATCACAACTGAAGCAGCAATAGTCATAATTGAGGTAGAAACTGCAATGCAACAAGCAGAACAGTGTAATAGTACGTTGGAAAACTTAAATATTTTTAAAGATATAAGAATTGGTGTCTTGCCAAAACATGGTAAACAAGGTTTGGAAAGTCGGCTACTAAGGAACTTGTTAACTACTGAAAAAACAGCGGCTGACGTAATGTACAAGAAGATTGGGGAAAATAAGTCTATAGTTTGCTTAATGCCTACACTGCAAGAGTGATCTACATTCAATGAAGAGCTTTTAAAACTGGAAAAACAAGAAATAGTTGACTAAATTGCACTCTCAAAGTCAGTATCTAAAACTGCAGGCTTAGAAAACACTTTACATGTATGTATAAACTATCATGTCATTTTACGGCATAATTTGAATCTAGAAGAAGGTTTAGTCAATAGAGCATTGGTAAAAGTTGTTGATTTAGTAAAATATGAGAACAGAGAAGGAATAGATTTTTGGAAAGTAAACTTTGATCAGATTAAAGAGGTAAGACATATTGGGCGTTGTGTTGTACGTTTTTTGCTCGTAAAAGACTTATATGTTCGCAGAAAACAATTTCCTCTGTCTTTAGCATATGCAGTAACTATTCATAAATCTCAAGGTTTAAGTAAAAACACTGCTTTGGTAAATATTGGAAGTATATTGTTTAAAGAGGGAATGGCATACATTGCATTATCTCGAGTAAGAACATTGTATGGTTTGTGTTTGATTGCTTTTGATGTGAAAAAGGTTAGTGCTGATGTACATTGTGTAAGAGACTATAATCGTTAAAGAAGACTTTATACACTGGATTTACATGAATACCCCATATATGAGAAACGTGTAGTGTGTCCAAAACCAAAATATGTCAAAGATTCAAGTGAGGTTGAAAAAAATCGGAGAGACAGTTGAAGGTGTAAACAGAACATGGAAACTGTTGATAACATTGTAGGATACAGTTGGAAAATAGTTTAGCTGTTACGTTAATGTGATTCTGAATGTTTTTATCTACAAGATCTTCATCAGAAAATCTTGGAAAATCATGAAAAAAGATTTTGTTCTGTACTACAGAATGTATTTCAACAGTTGGTAACTGATAGAAGTAAAATCCATACTGCTCCTGGCATTCGGCATCTTTTGGATATATGTACTGGTTCATTGACATTTACTCGGAATATACAACAAGATGCACAAGAATTTCTAATGCTTATGCTCGGAGTATTAGAAGATGAAGGAATACAGATTGAAAATGTATTTGGCCAAAGTTACAGATGGCATCATGAATGTGAACAGTGTTCATTTACTTCAAGCACTGAAATAGACAGAGAACGATTCATATACTTAACAGTACCAGACTGCAAATCAGTACCTTTTAACAAATTGGTAAAAACAGGCAATCATGATATGAAATATTTGCATTGTAAATCAGAGATGTTGTCTATATTACATATAGAAAGATATGGAAAACATCTCATTTTAATGTGACAACGTTGTAGAGCAAATGGAAGAAAACTAGAAAGCTAAATTAAAAGTTTTGTTGCAAGTCAAATATCTTTTTGTGGAAGAACTTTTACAATAGTGGCTATTATTATCCATGCTGGACCTACTTCTACATCTGGACACTATACTGTGTATTTAAAGTGTAATAAAGGATGTGCACATTGCAATGACGCCCACTTGGAATTTAAACCTAGATTGCCTTACGAATTGCCAAATTCATATTTGATATTTTTTAAGCCAACATTTTGAATACATCATTCGGCCTATTGCGAAGATGTGAACAGAAAGTAGACACCACGGCAAAGAATTACTAATTCTAATTAGTGTTTGGATTATTATTTGTGGTAATTGGTATTGTATTTGGGACATTGCATTGAAACTAAAATAGTTTATATATTTGTTGTGTATATTATACCATATTTAAGTGAGAGTGTACATTTCGGAAAGTGTCCTTCAGATAAATAATAGATGTAATGTACAAGAAGGATGTAATAAAATAATTGTAGTTAGGAAAACATATAGCTACAGATATCGAAAATAATGCTCTATTCTGATTTGATTTTTTATACAATCTAGTGGATTGTTTTGTTTTCCCACTGTACCATGATGATACTACATTGGAATCAGTGTGTATGGTGAAGTTAAGTGGAATCTGAGAGCAGCAAAAAAGGGAAAACGAAAATGTTATGTAATTCTAAAATGATGCTGTCCTCTTAAAAATGTATTAGTATAATTTGTATAATACATTACATTACATAACAGTTTTTCTTCTTCTTCTTAATAGTAGGTTGTGGTGAACTTTGAAAAGAGTTTTAATCCTGTTTAGGACAATACTACTCTAAAATTGTTCAACAGAGTCATGTTTCTAAATCAATTAGAAAGGTAAGATTACATAAGATAATATGTATGATAATGTGAAACAATATTTGAAGTTCATGTATTTGTTATTTATTTATAATAAAAATAAATCTTGACCCTTTATACTATTTGAAAACTTTGATCCTGTTGCTGAGGTCACCAGCCAGGTAGTCATTCTTTTACACAAACACTATCTATGCACTGATGTAATCTCTATAGCAGAACTTTAGCATTAATAGCATAACTCAGGTATTATCCTTGCATTTTTCCTTTCACACAGGCACATCCTATGCACTCATGGTATCACCCAGACACTACACCTGTACTTATGCAATCACCAACAGACTACCCATGTACTCATACAATCATCCAGGCAGTACTCATTCACTCATCCATTCACTCAGGCACTACCCATGCACTCATCTATTCTGTCAAGCACTAACTATGCACTTATCTAATGACTAAGACATTACCCGTGTACTCATACTGTCAGTCAAATAGTTTCCTTGCAGACATACAGTGACCCAGGCACTACTCCTGGAGTCATGGAATCACGCATGCACTGATGCAATCACTAAGGCACTAGTGTTGCACTAAACTATTTACTGAGGCACTACCCATGGAGTAATTCATTCAGTCAGACTGTTGCAGGGATTCTGCATAAGATCACAACTATGTGTACGATTATGAGACCGTTTTAGGCAGGGACCTAGGGCCCGATGTAGGTAAATCTAATTTACCACTTCTAAAATACCGAATCATACCGATTCGGTATTTAAGAAGTGGTAAATTAGAGGGGGGGAAATGTAGGTAATTCTGATTCGGTAAATACCGAATCTGTAAGATTCGGTATTTACCGATTCTGTAAATACCGAATCATTATCCCCCATTGATTCCTATGGGCCTTGAAGCCCATAGGAATCAATGTGGAATACCGAATCGGTATTTACCGATTCGGTAATTACCTATTCTTGCAAGGGTGCAGGGGGTGTCACTTTGACACCCGCTGGCACCCCAATTACAGGCATGTGTGCCATGTGGCACACAGACATGCCCTAAGGGCATGTCTGTGTGTCACATGGCACAGGTGTGCATGCACAGATGTGCATGCACACCTGGATTCGGTATTTCACCACCCAATTGCATTGGGTGGTAAAATACCGACTCCTAAAGGCCTGTGGGACTCAGAAGAGTCCCACCTACATCTGGAAGGTACCGAATCGGTAAAAATACCGATTCGGTATTTTACAGATTCTGTAAATTTACCGATTCGGTAAATTTACAGAATCTGTAAAATCTGGCCCCCTACATCTCAAGATGCCAAATACCGGTCGGAAACGGCCGAATTCGGCCGTTTCCGACCGGTATTTGCCACCTACATCGGGCCCCGAGTCATCCTACTATCTGAGTGCCTATAAGCTCTGGGCCAATTTCCTATATTGTCTCATTTGCTGTTCGAATCCTTTACAGAAAACAAGTGATTAGTTAACACAGAACACAACACTCCCACATCTCTCAGGAATTGCAGTAAAAAGACACACCCTTTCACTGTCACTCTTGTACTGGTAAGATCTGACAGACATGAAAGATTTTAAAATATTTATTTTAAGTAACCTGGCATTGCATGTAGTATATGTGTCACACAAGAACAAAAATGTATGCTAGAAATATAATATTATATTGGTCTGTTGATATGTCATAAACGGAGATGTCACCATAAAAAGACTATACTGCCTAAGCTCCCTCTCATTGCTAAGAATAAGTATTATTATATATAGAAGGTCTCTGGCCTTTGTTTGCAGACCATATAACTTTGAATATAGATGGCAAATCTAAATTATAGGTGCTGTTTAGCTGTTGTCCCTGGAAACGTTTCTCTTCAAGTGTGTGTGCCATGTATTTGTGTATCCCAATTGTATCACAGTATGGGTGTTCAACAACAACTACATTGGTATGTTTCGTTGTGCGCCCTGCAATGCCAAATGCGATGCAGGGCGCACAACAAAACTCGTTTTATTTAGTTTTTTACGTTACTTACCTGTAATCGTCTGTTTCCCGTATTTTGCACCCCTCCCACCCTGCCCCTCCCCCGCCCCACGTCACCGCCCGGTGTAACGCCCTACATGGGCCGTCGCTGCACACATCCAATCAATAAGACATTAGCTACGCAATCATGCAAACAGCCAGGTAGTACTCTTGCACTCAACTATTCATTCAGGTAGTATCCATGGATTCAACGATTCCCTCAGGTACTAGCAATGCACTCATACAATAACCCAGGAATCACTCTTGAAGTCATCCTTTTACTGAGGCAGTACCCATGCACTACTCCAAGCAGCTAGATATTAGTCTTGCACTCATACATTCACTTAGGCACTACCCATGCACTCATAGAATCTAGGAGGCACTACTTATACACACATTCAATCAATCATGCATTACCTATGCATTGATGCAATCAGCCTGGCACTACTCTTGCACTCAAACATCCACTAAGGCAGTAGGTATTCACTCATGAATTTCCTGAAGCACAATCTATGCATTATACCATTGTGTCCATAAAAATCTGTTTAAAACATTTTAAAACAAAAGAATAACGTATTTATTATTATTTTTAGGTCCTTAGTAATAAAGCTTTACGTCAAAATATATATTAATTCATTCTAATTTTATGTTTTGGACTGATATTTCTATATAACTGATCCGCAACTCCATAGTGTAAGTTTGTGTAGGGTCTGGACTCCTTTTATTTTAGTGGCGTAGCTGGGGGCGGGAGAAATGCTCTTCAGCATCCCCCTAATAACTCCCTCCCTCAACTTTTATACTATTAAAAGTGATTATACAAAGTTTAATTTATCATAAAATAGTTTAAAAAATAACTTTTGTAATATATCACACTGTACAAAACTGTAAACAAGAAAACAATGTTAATTCAAAGAAATAATATTATAAATGTTCGCTTAGCTGTATATATGATATATTTTTTTTAACTGTTTATAAACATTCAAAAGCTTTTTTAAAATATTTAAAAAATGATAGACGAAAATGAAAAAAAAAAAAACATCCTTTAATAATTTTAGGCGGGAAATAAACAGTAGAAAATCATACATAAAACTATAGGTTTCAGCGACGTTACATTTAGGAATTTGCAGTTAAAAAACCTTAGAAATCCACTGAAAAAAACATAGATAGCAGGGACGTTATAGTTAGAAATTAGCATTTTCAAAACCTTGGTATTCAGTGAAAAAAACACAGGTTTCAGGGAAGTTATAGTTAGGTTGACATTTCACTCGTACAAAACCAGAGAAATTCAGCCGTTATAGTTAGCTGAGTCGCACACCCGCAATGCACTGCTGATGACGTCACATATTACATCACTCATGACAAGGTCAGTGACATCACTGATGAAATCACGGATGACATCTCAAATGAAATCACTGATGACATCATCCACTTAATATCTGCTGCACCTCTTCCCACCATAACAAAATCTTTCATACACTCACTCTAAAAGATAGAGTAGCATTCTCGAAACCATAGACACACCAATACCAGTTAGTACATACCCATTTACTGATTCATATATGTACACACTTCCACTCACTCACCCATACAGTCACTCATTCCCAAAGTTACTCATCTATTCAGCCACTGATATATGCAATCATATACCCATACAGACACTCACACACTGCCACTCACCCATAGAGTTACTCACACACCTAGTCAGTCACTCAAAGAATCAATCACATTGCCATTTACTCACCTATACAGTTATACACACACCTCACTTATTCATACAGATACTAACACATACTTATGCTCTTATACAATCACTGATACAGTACCTCTCACAATCCTCACTCTCACATATAGTCACTTAAATACTCAAACACTTATATAAACTGCCATTCACATATGTAGTTACTCACATATATACCGCTGAGCTATCCACTCACTCACAAACACAGCCATATGCACACTCACTCACCCATATAGCCCTTCGCACACGCACTCATGAACCTATACACCCAGTGAACCACCCACTCACACATCCAAACAGAGAGTCACACACCCCTCACACACACTGACACTCAGGCACCCATACAGGTATGCAGACAAACAATCATTAACCGATATAGACACTCATGTAGCTACTCACCAACCCATGCAGCCACTTACACACCCACTGACAGACTGATACAGACATTCCCAAAGATTAGTTATTCACCCATGCATTCACTAAGACACATTTAATCACTCACTTATACAGTCAGTCACGCACCCACTAAATCATCCATTCAGACACTCATACACCCACTCAATCTTCAATATACCTTGGCATATATATATCTAAAATTCTTAAACTTTTTAAAAATACTCAGTCACTGGATGATGTCATCAGTGATGCCATTTGAGGTGTCGTCAGTGATGTCATCAGTGATGTCACTGACCGTGTCATGAGTGATGTAATATGTGACATCATCAGTTGTGCTTTTCAGGGGCGCGAGTTATAAGAAGCTCAGCGAATTATAATGGCTGAATTTCTCTGGTTTTGTACGAGGGAAATGGCAACCAGCTATAATGTCACTCAAACTTGTGTTTTTTGCACTGAATTTCTAAGGTGTTGTAAATGCTAATTCCTAACTATAATGTCCCTGAAACCTATGTTTTTTTCAGCGAATATATATATATATATATATATATATATATATATATATATATATATATATATATATATATATATATTCACTGAAAAAACCATAGGTTATAGACCATATATAGTTAGGAATTAGCATTTAAAAAACCTTATTTTACTCACACAAAACCATTGAAATTCCATATATAGTTAGTTGCACTAACTATATATCGCGCACCCGCAATCCACTGCTGATGATGTCACATATTACATCATTCATGACATGGTCAGTGACATCACTGATGACATCACTGATGACATCTCAAATGACATCACTGATGACATCATCCAGTGACTGTGTGTTTCTGTAAAGTTTAAATATGTTTTACATATTGAAGAATGAGTAGATGTATAACTGTCTGGACGAAGGATTTAGTAGGTGCATGACTGAATGTATGAGTGAGTGATTAAATGTGTCTCACTGAGTGCATGGGTTAGTGACTAAACTGTCTTAATTTGTGCATCATTATGTCTGTTGTTCTGTAAACTGCTGCATGTGTTGATCAGTAGCTATATGATTAACTATATGGGTTATTGATTGATTGTCCAAGTATTTGTATGGGAGACTGAGTGTGTGTGTGGCTGGCTGGGAGGTGTGTGACTCTGTGCAGATCAATGTGTACTTGTATCAATGATTGTATAAGAAAGTAAGTATGTGTTAGTATATGTTTGAAAATGTAAGGTGCTCTATGTTTAACTCTATAGACAAGAAAATGGAAGTGTGATTGATTCTTTACAGGACTGACTAGGTGTGTGAGTAACTCCATGGATGAGTGGCAGAGTGTGAGTGTCTGTATAGGTGTATGAGTGCATATGATAGTGTTGTAAAGATGAGTGATTGTATGTATGAATGATTATATGGGTGAATGAGTGAATGTGTGTGTAGACGTAGGAATCAGTGAGTACGTATGTAGTAACTAGTATTGGTGTGTCAATGGTTTCAAAAATTATACTCTCTATTTAACACTGGGTGAAACAGAGGTTATATTAAAATGTGAGGAGATGCATTGTATTGTCACATGAATGATATCATCAGTGATGTGGTCATTGATGTCAAATGAGATGTCATCAGTGATGTCATCAGTGATGTCATTTGAGATGTCATCAGTGATGTCATCAGTGTTGTCACTGACCATGTCATGAATGATGTAATATGTGACATCATCAGCAGTGGATTGCGAGTGCGCGATATATAGTTAGTGCAACTAACTATATATGGAATTTCAATGGTTTTGTGTGAGTAAAATAAGGTTTTTTAAATGCGAATTCCTAACTATGTATGGTCTATAACCTATGGTTTTTTCAGTGAATTTTCAAGGTTTTGTAAATGCTAATTCCTAACTATATATGGTCTATAACCTATGGTTTTTTCAGTGAATTTCAATGGTTTTTTAATAGCAAATATCATAAGCTGTCGAATGTCAAGTACGTGGTAAGTGAAAACATTTTCGTGTTTATGCACACTGATCTGCTTTGAATGGTGCCCCCCCCCCCCTCATTTCTATTAGGAGTACTCTCTCTTTGCACATAGTGAAGGGTAGTTAACGCAGGCCTTTGCCCCCGTTGTAATACGTCGTGCCTGCTTCTCTCTCCATTTGATTGATTGTTATCCAAGTATTTACTGTTTTAGAATTGGTTCTCTTTGGTTCATTCTCTATTTACAAACAAACACAGAGTCGCAATACTCTGTTTAGTCTTTGCAGATAACGAAAAATCGTGTAAAAAAAGAAAAGAAAAGGAATCGAGCAAAATCAGTAGGCCACTAATGGGATCTCTTTTTGACCTCGCTAAAATAGAAACATTAGGAACAACCCCTCATGACAAATACAAAACTAGTGAAATGAACTGAACTCCACACAATAATGGCTGCAAAACAGCTCGGCTCCGCCACCCACCCCGCCCAAAATAACGATAAAGAGCGGCTGCCAAGATTGGTTGCGGAATGGCCACGACAGAGCTACGAAATGGTGCTGCTCTCATGCTAACCCCAGCTTCAGTCTGAAACATCCAGAAACACTGTAGACTACCAATTCGATCAGTTCCGGTAGCGCCCCAATGTAACCCGGTAGAGAAGAACTAGCCCTCCCCTCTTTGACTAATGGTTCTTGTTGCCTGTCCCTTCTGTTGTCATTTAACAGAACTATTTAGCCTGCTGAAAGGGGTTGTGTTCCGACCGCTGGTTGGTGGAGACATTTTGACTATATTCTGGACCTGCGTTGTCGCGTAATGCGTCATATGACGCGCCGCGTTAGCGCATCCGGAAGTCATCCGGGGCGCGACGCGCAGCGCGTAACGTAAGCATAACAGGTCATGTGACTTGTTAATAAAACTTTTCATTGGTTCATTTTACTTTTCTTATTCTAATGATGAAAGGCTTGGTCATATGACCTAAAAATTACGCTTTTTATTACTTCCGAACATTATTTTTTCTTAAATATATGTTATAATGTTCCAGGCTAATGTACTTTCCCGGAAAATTTACAACTGTCCTGCAAGTAAAATATATTCTTTTTTCGAGAAAAAGAGCGTTTCTTCGTCCCATGACGGAGCCGTTGAGCAAAAGAGGGTCGACCTGCTGTCTTAGTCGCCGATACGCCTGAATATGAGATTCTTATCGATCACTTTATGTTGCAGGAATAGAAAACACAACAGCCCTCGACCATTTATCTTTACTGCGTTCCTTCGTATTATACCTTTTACCCTTCATGTAATTGGTCTGCTTTATTTCACTTGCCTTTTAATGATTCTAAAACAGTGACTATTATTAAAAACTTTACCAATGTATATACTACTACCATGTTTTCTTTTAAAAACCTTTATTGTGAAAATTTCATTATACAAATACGGGCCTATAACCACGTGGGCCGGCCACGGAGCAAACTGTAATCGTATATGATGAGTAGACATTTACACTGTAGAGGAACGTAACGGGCGGGCCATTAGGTTGCAAGAACTAAGGTGTCTAACAGTTACGGAATCGGTGGACGTACATTTTATAATTAAAATACGACAGGGCCAGTTACAATAAAATTATCTAAATATACATTTGCGGGCAAGTACCATGGGTGACGTTAATTCGAACTTTCAATAGTACAGTAATCAATACCACATCAGAACTTAATATCAATAGGGATGTCGAAATATTCAATCAATTCTCGTCCCCGCCCGCCATGTGCTTCAAAACTGCATACGTATCTCGTGATTTCAAGGTTCTGCAACCAGTACACAACAAGGAGTTACGAGTCCCATTTATTCCGGCGCCATTTTGGGCGAGGACGGGCAGGTCCAGGATATAGTCAAAATGTCTCTACCAACCATCGACTATGATGATGTTCATATGCTGTATTTATTCAAGTAACACTCATCTGTCCACATGAAATTAATTTGCCACAATCTAAACATGTCATTTTAATCTTTCCAAAGTTCTTCTAAATATTTGGGACCGTTTCCCTTGCCTCTGATGCTGTCAGTGCCACTTCTTTGATGAATGTACTAGCAGGTCAGGGGTTCTCCTCCAAATCTCTCTTTTATGCAGCACTATAATTAATTGGTGCCACCTCTCCATATGACGATGCATGGTATAGTTACCATAACTATATATTTTTTCGGTTCCTCTGGAGAGTTCATCGTGGCAGATGAAGCGTGTAACGTACCGGGCATTTACCTTTTTTTGCATGTACATGAAAGGAAAAAAAAATCGAGCGTCCGAGTTCTAAGGTGTCCCAGGGCCATTTTAGTGGACCAGGCCCAAATCCAAAGAACAGGCCGCCATTTTGAGAGTCCTGTTGCAGCCGCCTGTCGCTGTAGCATCAAGAGCAGCCGAAACTCAGCTGAATGGCAACTGAAACGGTAAAGGGGCGCCCCACTACAGCAGACGAGCCTCCACCTAGGAAGGTCCGTTCACGCCGCCTCCCCCCCCCCTTAGGGCACCCCACGCAGTTATTCGGAGCAGTATTGTAGGATGGCCACACCAGTGCGGCAACTTGCTAGACATCACCTCGGTGGTAACCGAATCTCAGCCCCTTGTGGTGTCTCCTCTTCAGAAAATATTCTTGCGCTACCTTTGCCCCATTCACACATCGGTCCGCTACTGACGCCATCTCACAGGCTAATGGGGCGCCCCACGCCGAGTTTCAGCATTGTAGGATGACCACACCAGTACAGCAACTTGCTAGACATCACCTCGGTGCCATCCGGATCTCGGCGCCCCACTGCAGATGAAGTGCCTCTCAACTATGAAACCACCACGGTGACATCCGGATCTTGGCGCCTTGTGCTGGTTCCGGCCTATTCACACATCGGTCCGCTACTGACGCCATCTCACAGGCTAATGGGGCGCCCCACGGTGAGTTTCAGCATTGTAGGATGACCACACCAGTACAGCAACTTGCTAGACATCACCTCGGTGCCATCCGGATCTTGGCATCTCAACGCCTAGTGGTATCTTCCATACAGAAAATATTGTTGCGCTGCCTTTGGCCCCATTCGCACATCGGTCCGCAACTGACACCATCTCACAGGCCAGCAGGGCGCCCCACGCCGACTTTTACCATTGTAGGATGGCCACACCAGTACAGCAACTTGCTAGACATCACCTCGGTGCCATCCGGATCTTGGCATCTCAGCGCCTTGTGGTGTCAGTCAGAAAATATTGTTGCGCTGCCTTTGGCCCCATTCGCACATCGGTCCGCTACTGACGCCATCTCACAGGCCAACGGGGCGCCCCACGCCGACTTTCAACATTGTAGGATGGCCACACCAGTGCGGCAACTTACTAGACACCACCTCGGAGCCATCCGGATCTTGGTGCGTTGTGCTGCCTTCGGCCTATTCGCACATCGGTCCGCTACTGACGCAAACTCACAGGCCAACGGGGCGCCCCACGCCGACTTTCAGCATTGTAGGATGGCCACACCAGTGCTGCAACTTGCTGGACACCACCTCGGTGCCATCCGGATCTTGGCGCGTTGTGTTGCCTTCGGCCTATTCGCACATCGGTCCGCTACTGACGCCGCCTCACGTGCCAACGTATTTTCTCCGCATTTTATACCCTATGCCGCATAACAGGTCATGTGACTTGTTTATAAAACTTTTCATTGGTTCATTTTACTTTTGGTTTCCTAATGATGGAAGGCTTGATCATATGACCTAAAAACAACACTTTTCATTGGATGAAAACTTTATTTTTTTCCCAAACGATGAAAGCCCCACCTTGTTTCTGGATGTTTCAGACTGAAGCTGGCGTCAGCATGAGAGCACCACCATCTCGTAGCTCCGTCGTGGTCATTCCGCGAGCAATCATGGCAGCCGCTCCCCACCAGAAGCCTACAGGAGTCGGGGGCCCCCAAAACTTTTGATGAATCCTCAAGGCGGAGGGGACGCTTTCGAGAATGGGGTCCAAGACCTAGCAGACAAGCGTCTGATTTCCAAGGTGTCCCAGGGCCATTTCAGTGGACTAGGCCCAAAAAGGAAACAGCCTGCCGCCATTTTGAGAGTCCTGTGACAGCCGCCTATCGCTGCACCGCAAGAGTGGGCGCAACTCAGCTGAATTGCGGCTTTTGACACAGTGGACCAAAAGCGGACGGAATGGCAACTGAAACGGTAAAGGGGCGCCCCACTACAACAGATGAGACTCCACCTGGAGAGGCCCGTTCACGCCGCCTCCCCCAGGGCGCCCCACGCCGTTATTCGGAGCAGCATTGTAGGATACCAAAACCAGTGCGGCAACTTACTGGACATCACCTTGGTGCCATCGTTCTGCTGCCTTGGAACTATTCGCACAACAGTTTGCTACTGATGACCCACCCCCCGCGACGCCCCACGCCAGAAATCTGGACGTTGTGCTGCGTTGGGACTATTCGCACAGCCGACCGCTACTTCGTTGTTTTTCCCTAAAAATTTTTATATGTTATTACTGTTTTTGTTTTCTTGTATATATTTATAAGTTATTAAAGTTTTATAATCTTACTACTTTGTTGGAGTGCTATATATTTTTAATGTGACACATAATTGTAAAAACTTTGATGTACAAAGAGTCATCCCTGGAATCTTCCGCTTCAGGCTTGGTCCCCTCCCCAATCACAATACAGGATGGTTTTCAGATAATAGGAACGCGTCTGCTGTGACAGATCTCATCGAGTGTGGGCCTTGATCTATTATAACTCCTTTGAAGAGGGGTGATTCTTTACAGCTGGGGCCATAAACTACATCTGCAGGGCTAGCTGATACCCTAGGACCGGCCTGGACAATCGGACACAGAGGGAAAGGAGTGTCAGAGGGTGCGGTAATGAATAGAGCGAAAGGGAGGTGTCGGGCGGGCACAGGGTGTGATTCTCAGGGAAGAGCAGCGCAGATGGGGGGTGGTTTATTACCCATGCATAAGACAGAGAGCGGGGGTGACCACTGCCTGGGGGAGATGCTTGCGAGGGTGGGGAGCCATGCTAAGGATCGACAGCGTGCACAGAGTGGGTCTGGTCAAGGCATCTAAAATGACTGCCGTGCACGACAAAAGTGTGGCATTTGAAAAAAGGCAAGATGGCGCAGACAATGTTTTTCAACACTTCCTGATTTCCTTCGAATCGAACGTTAACAGACGTTGGGGCATATTACCAAAGTTAAGCGATATTTATCCCTAACGATGCTTAGCAACGATTTTTTTACCGCTAAGCATCGTCAGAAATTATCGCAGATAAACCTTGCTATTATCAAGGTTTATCGCAAATACGATAAAAAACGACCGCAATGCATTAATATCGCTGAAAACTCAGCGATATTCATGCATTACCGAGCTAATGCTCTTAGCCATGTTATCCACCTCCCATTGGATAACATGCCTAAGAACTGCTCAGGGCAGGTGCTAGCTTTTGGAGATATTCGCGCTTATCGCGAATATTTCCAAAAGTTGATAATAGGAGATAGCGATGTTAGCGACTGTTTCCAGTCGCTAACATCTTGGCATGCCCACTTTGCATGTCATTAGTGATAAATATCACTCACATGCAAAGTGGGGCCCAAGATGGTCGCTATCTCCTACTAGCCGTCGCTAACTGGTGTTAGCAACAGCTAGGTAATACAGATATAATTTTATCTCCGCGAAGCGGAGCGCTGTTACAGATATATATCTTGTTTTTGAACGTTAATTTCTCAAAATCCACTGAAGCACATATATTGAGACCTAGCAAAGGCACATCGAGCTACCAGTCCCTACAATTTTGCCAAGTTTCGTGCAAATCCATTCAGCCGTTCGATTATTATTATTATTTTTTTTTTTGCCCCGCGGGGCCCTTTTAAAACCTCAACATCAAACCTAAGAGGTCAAGGAGGATCCACTATGCCCCCTTATGGTCATTTGCCCCTTCGCTTTGGCCTCCTCTTGTCTCTCGATCCTACCGAGAGACAAGATGGCGGCCGCTACGGACTGTTTGCAATGTTTACAGACGCCGGAGAACCAATCAGCTTCGCAAACCTCCGTTACGCGAAGCGGAGCGCTGTTACAGATATATATCTTTTTTTGAACGTTAATTTCTCAAAATCCACTGGAGCACATATATTGAGACCTAGCAAAGGCACATCGGGCTACCAGTCCCTAATATTTTACCAAGTTTCGTGCAAATCCATTCAGCCATTCGATTATTAATATTATTATTTTTTTTTGCCACGCGGGGCCCTTTTAAAACCTCCACATCAAACCTAGGGGGTCAGCGAGGATCTACTATGCCCCCTTATGGTCATTTGCCCCGTCGCTTTGGCCTCCTCTTGTCTCTCGATCCTACCGAGAGACAAGATGGCGGCCGCTACGGACTGTTTGGAATGTTCACAGACGCCGGAGAACCAATCAGCTTCGCTTCACAAAGCTCCGTTACGCGAAAAGTCCGCGAACCGGAGCGCTGCCCGGTCCGCTGTTACAGATATATATCTTTTTTTGAACGTTAATTTCTCAAAATCCACTGGAGCACATATATTGAGACCTAGCAAAGGCACATCGGGCTACCAGTCCCTACAATTTTGCCAAGTTTCGTGCAAATCCATTCAGCCGTTCGGGCTAAAAGTGAGGCCAACCACCCTATGGAAAACTCAATGTTAAAAACACGTTTTGGGACCCCCCTTTTTTCTCGGCCCCCCCTTGACAAACCCCCCCCAAATTTTCAAGGGCTGCTCAGAAACAAATGTGCCATTTTCCTGAAAATTTCAGCCAATTCCGTCCACAAACGCCAAAGTTATTAGACATAGAATTTTCAAAAATCCCATAGAGAAAAAATCCTAACTATCTATACCTACTGGCGGTCGCCAGTAGGTATATATAGTTAGGATTTTGAATTGACTGACATTTTCAGGAAAATGGAACATTTTGTTTCTGAGCAGCCCCTGAAAATTTGGGGGGGGGGTTCGTCAAGGGGGGGCCGAGAAAAAAGGGGGGTCCCAAAACGCGTTTTTCCAATGTTAATTTCCATAGGGCGGTTGGCCTCACTTTTAGCCCGAACGGCTGAATGGATTTGCACGAAACTTGGCAAAATTGTAGGGACTGTTAGCCCGATGTGCCTTTGCTAGGTCTCAATATATGTGCTCCATAGGATTTTGAGAAATTAACGTTCAAAAAAAGATATATATCTGTGACAGCGCTCCGGGCAGCGCTCCGCTTCGCGTACTTTTCGCGTTACGGAGCTTTGCGAAGCGAAGCTGATTGGTTCTCCGGTGTCTGTAAACATTCCAAACAGTCCGTAGCGGCCGCCATCTTGTCTCTCGGTAGGATCGAGAGACAAGAGGAGGCCAAAGCGAAGGGGCAAATGACCATAAGGGGGAATAGTAGATCCTCCCTGACCCCCTAGGTTTGATGTGGAGGTTTTAAAAGGGCCCCGCGGGGCAAAAAAAAAAAATAATCGAACGGGTGAATGGATTTGCATGAAACTTGGCAAAATTGTAGGGACCGGTAGCCCGATGTGCCTTTGCTGGGTCTCAATATATGTGCTGCAGTGGATTTTGAGAAATTAACGTTCAAAAAAAGATATATATCTGTGACAGCGTCCCGGGTAGCGATCCGGGTCGCGTACTTTTCGCGTTACGGAGCTTTGCGAAGCGAAGCTGATTGGCTCTCCGGTGTCTGTAAACATTCCAAACAGTACGGAGCGGCCGCCATCTTGTCTCTCGGTAGGATCGAGAGACAAGAGGAGGCCAAAGCGAAGGGGCAAATGACCATAAGGGGGCATAGTAGATCCTTCCTGACCCCATAGGTTTGATGTGGAGGCTTTAAAAGGGCTCCGCGGGGCAAAAAAAAAAAAAAAATCGTTTTTTTTGGTGGGGTGCGCCCGGTTAGCTTTAAGGGAAGCGGACTGGGGAGCGTACTACAAGAATGATTGACTTTTAACTTATTGTATGTTTATAGACTTTTTTTTTCTTTTTTTTCTGCTGAGTGACGTCTCGGCCTATCTCCACGGGATGCAGTCCCTACCATCTCGGCGTTTAAGCCCAGGGGGACCGGTAGTGTGGGAGAGATAACGTCTGTTAACGTTCGATTCGAAGGAAATCAGGAAGTGTTGAAAAACATTGTCTGCGCCATCTTGCCTTTTTTCAAATGCCACACTTTTGTAGTGCACGGCAGCCATTTTAGATGCCTTGACCAGACCCACTCTCTGCACGCTGTCGATCCTTAGCATGGCTCCCCACCCTCGCAAGCATCTCCCCCAGGCACTGGTCACCCCCGCTCTCTGTCTTATGCATGGGCAATAAACCTCCCCCCATCTGCGCTGTTCTTCCCTGAGAATCACACCCTGTGCCCACCCGACACCTCCCTTTCGCCCTATTCACTACCGCACCCTCTGACACTCCTCTTCCTCTGTGTCCGATTGTCCAGGCCGGTCCCAGGCTATCAGGTAGCCCTGCAGATGTAGTTTATGGCCCCAGCTGTAAAGAATCACCCCTCTTCAAAGGAGTTATAGTAGATCAAGGCCCACACCCGATGAGATCCGTCACACCACACGCGTTCCTACTATCTGAAAACCATCCTGTACTGTGATTGGGGAGGGGACCAAGCCTGAAGCGGAAGATTCCAGGGATGCCTCTTTGTACATCAAAGTTTTTACAATTATGTGTCACATTAAAAATATATAGCACTCCAACAAAGTAATAGGATTATAAAACTTTAATAACTTATAAATATATACAACGCAACAAAAACAGTAAAAACATTTAAAAAATTTTAGGAAAAAAGAAGGAACAATGGTCAGTAGCGGTCGGTTGTGCGAATAGTCCCAAGGCAGCACAACGTCCTGAGTTCTGGATGGCACCCAGGTGATGTTGCCTGGGTGCCGCACTGGTTTTGGGTATCCTACAATGCTGCTCCGAATAACGGCGTGGGGCGTCCCGGGGGGTGGGTCGTCAGTAGCGGTCTGTTGTGCGAATAGTCCCAAGACAGCAGAACGCGCTGAGATGTGGATGGCACCCAGGTGATGTCCAGTAAGTTGCCGCACTGGTTTTGGTATCCTACAATGCTGCCCCGAATAACGGCGTGGGGCGCCCCGGGGGGGGGTGAGGCGGCGTGAACGGGCCTCCCCAGGTGGAGGCTCGTGTGCTGTAGTGGGGCGCCCCTTTACCGTTTCAGTTGCCATTCCGTCCGCTTTTGGTACACTGTGTCAAATCCGCCATTCAGCTGAGTTGCGCCCACTCTTGCGGTGCAGCGATAGGCGGCTGCCACAGGACTCTCAAAATGGCGGCAGGCTCTTTCCTTTTTGGGCATGGTCCACAGAAATGGCCCTGGGACACCTTGGAAATCGGGCGCTTGTCTGCTAGGTCTTGGACCCCATTCTCGAAAGCGTCCCCTCAGCCTTGAGGATTCACAAAAGTCTTGGGGGCCCCCGACTCCTGCAGGCTTCCGGTGGGGAGCGGCTGCCATGATTGCTCGCGGAATGATCACGACGGAGCCACGAGATGGTGGTGCTCTCATGCTGATGCCAGCTTCAGTCTGAAACATCCAGAAACAAGGTGGGGCTTTCATCGTTTGGGAAAAAAAAAAAGTTTTCATCCAATGAAAAGTGTTATTTTTAGGTCATATGATCAAGCCTTCCATCATTAGGAAACCAAAAGTAAAATGAACCAATGAAAAGTTTTATAAACAAGTCACATGACCTGTTATGCGGCATAGGGTATAAAAAGCGTAGAAAATCCGTTGGCACGTGAGGCGGCGTCAGTAGCGGACCGATGTGCGAATAGGCCGAAGGCAGCACAACGCGCCAAGATCCGGATGGCACTGAGGTGGTGTCTAGCAAGTTGCCGCACTGGTGTGGCCATCCTACAATGCTGAAAGTCGGCGTGGGGCGCCCCGTTGGCCTGTGAGTTCGCGTCAGTAGCGGACTGATGTGCGAATAGGCCGAAGGCAGCAGAACGCGCCAAGATCCGGATGGCACCGAGGTGGTGTCTAGCAAGTGTCCGCACTGGTGTGGCCATCCTACAATGCTGAAAGGCGGCGTGGGGCGCCCCGTTGGCCTGTGAGGTGGCGTCAGTAGCGGACCGATGTGCGAATAGGGCCAAAGGCAGCGCAACGCGCCAAGATCCGGATGGCACCGAGGTGGTGTCTAGCAAGTTGCCGCACTGGTGTGGCCATCCTACAATGCTGCGCCGAAAGTCGGCGTGGGGCGCTCCGTTGGCCTGTGAGTTCGCGTCAGTCAGTGGGGGTTGTTTGAGGATCTGACTGCATTGGAAAGCAATGTGATGCTGTGCGTCGCCCCCAAGATGAAGGTTCCTCGGCTGCAGTGGGGCGCCCCTTGGTGTTTCACTCGCTATGCAGCTGAGTTGCGTGTGCACTTGCGGCGAATAGGTCGAAGGCAGCACAACAATATTTTCTGAATAGAAGACACCACAAGGCGCTGAGATTCGGTTGGCACCGAGGTGGTGTCTAGCAAGTTGCCGCACTGGTGTGGCCATCCTACAATCCTGCTCCGAATAATTGCGTGGGGTGCCTGAAGGGGGGGGGGAGGAGGCGGCGTGAACGGGCCTTCCCAGGTGGAGGCTCGTCTGCTGTAGTGGGGCGCCCCTTTACCGTTTCAGTTGCCATTCAGCTGAGTTTCGGACGCTCTTGATGCTACAGCGACAGGCGGCTGCAACAGGACTCTCAAAATGGCGGCCTGTTCTTTGGATTTGGGCCTGGTCCACTAAAATGGCCCTGGGACACCTTAGAACTCGGACGCTCGAATTTTTTTTCCTTTCCTCTACATGCAAAAAAGGTAAATGCCCGGTACGTTACACGCCTCATCTGCTACGATGTACTCTCCAGAGGAACCGAAAAAAAATATAGTTATGGTAACTATACCATGCATCGTCATATGGAGAGGTGGCACCGATTAATTATAGTGCTGCATAAAAGAGAGATTTGGAGGAGAACCCCCGACCTGCCAGTACATTCACCAAAGAAGTGGCACTGACAGCATCAGAGGCAAGGGAAACGGTCCCAAATATTTAGAAGAACTTTGGAAAGATTAAAATGACATGTTTAGATTGTGGCAAATTAATTTCATGTTGACAGATGAGTGTTACTCTAATAAATACAGCATATGAACATCATCATAGTCGATGGTTGGTAGAGACATTTTGACTATATCCTGGACCTGCCCGTCCTCGCCCAAAATGGCGCCGGAATAAATGGGACTCGTAACTCCTTGTTGTGTACTGGTTGCAGAACCTTGAAATCACGAGATACGTATGCAGTTTTAAAGCACATGGCGGGCGGGGACGAGAATTGATTGAATATTTCGACATCCCTATTGATATTAAGTTCTGATGTGGTATTGATTACTGTACTATTGAAAGTTCGAATTAACGTCACCCATGGTACTTGCCCGCAAATGTATATCTAGATAATTTTATTGTAACTGGCTCTGTCGTATTTTAATTATAAAATGTACGTCCACCGATTCCGCAACTGTTAGACACCTTAGTTCTTGCAACCTAATGGCCCGCCCGTTACGTTCCTCTACAGTGTAAATGTCTACTCATCATATACGATTACAGTTTGCTCCGTGGTCGGCCCACGTGGTTATAGGCCCGTATTTGTATACTGACATTTTCACAATAAAGGTTTTTAAAAGAAAACATGGTAGTAGTTTTTACATTGGTAAAGTTTTTAATAATAGTCAGTGTTTTAGAATCAGTAAAAGGCAAGTGAAATAAAGCAGTGCAATTACATGAAGGGTAAAAGGTATAATACGCAGGAATGCAGTAAAGATAAATGGTCAAGGGCTGTTGTGTTTTTCACTCCTGCAACATAAAGTGATCGATAAGAATCTGATATTCAGGCGTATCGGCGACTAATACAGCAGGCCGAGCCTCTTTTGCTCAACGGCTCCGTCATGGGACGAAGAAACGCCCTTTTTCTCGAAAAAGGAATATATTTTACTTGCAGGACAGTTGTAAATTTTCCGGGAAAGTACATTAGCCTGGAACATTATAACATATGTTTAAGAAAAAATAATGTTCGAAAGTAATAAAAAGCGTAATTTTTAGGTCATATGACCAAGCCTTTCATCATTAGAATAAGAAAAGTAAAATTAACCAATAAAAAGTTTTATTAACAAGTCACATGACCTGTTATGCTTACGTTACGCGCTGCGCGCCGCGCCCCGGATCGCTTCCGGGAAGCTGCGCTTCGCGCACCGGAGCACTTCCGGGTGCGCTAACGCGGCGCGTCATATGACGCATTACGCGACAACGCCGGTCCACAATATAGTCAAAATGTCTCCACCAACCAGAGGTCGGAACACAACTCCTTTCAGCAGGCTAAATAGTTCTGTTAAATGACAACAGAAGGGACAGGCAACAAGAACCATCAGTCAAAGAAGGGAGGGCAAGTTCTTCTCTACCGGGTCACGTTGGGGCGCTACCGGAACTGATCGAATTGGTAGTCTACAGTGTTTCTGGATGTTTCAGACTGAAGCTGGCGTTAGCATGAGAGCACCACCATTTCGTAGCTCCGTCGTGGCCATTCCACGAGCAATCATGCTAGGCGCTCCCCACCAGAAGCCTGCGGGAGTCGGGGGCCCCCAAGACTTTTGTAGAATCTTCAAGGCTGAGGGGACGCTTTCGAGAATGGAGCCCAAGCTCTAGCAGACAAGCGTCCGAGTTCCAAGGTGTCGCAGGCCCATTTTACTGGACCACGCCCAAATCTGAAGAGCCGGCCGCCATTTTGAGAGTCCTGTGGCAGCCGCCTATCGCTGCACCGCAAGAGCGGGAGCAACTCAAGTACATGGTGAGCGAGACGCTGTAGTCGAAAGAGCGGGCGGTAAACAGCTGAATAGCGGAAGAGGCACAGTGTAGCAAAAGCGGGCGGAATGGCAACTGAAACGGAAAAGGGGCGCCCCACTACAGCGTGTCTTTAGGTGAAACGGATTGTGGGACAAGGTCAAGAATGGAAGAGTCACCAAAAGGCAAAAAGTTCCGCTTGACACCGGGAGCCGGCTACCTATGTCGGGGGCGATCTCAGGCCACACCAGGGCAACACGACTTGGGGAGGGGGCCGGAGCCAAGCGCCTCCTCCGAGTCCGCGCCATGACACCGTCCCTCGGGGGCCTCCGTCAAGCGGTTCAGGGTGGCACCGCATCACATTGTTTTCAAATGCAGTCACGTCCTCAAACAGCCCCCACTTACATTTAGAATAGTGAAGCTGAAGCAAGTGCAAATAGGCTTCAGACAGTGTTACAAGCACTCCTCAAAACTTTGAACCATCAGAGTGCATGAGTTTCATGCTCGATCGATTGAGCTAGCCGGATCGGGCAACAAAAAGTATAAAATAGTTATGTAAATAGTTATTTAATAAAATGTTTTACCCTGTTACTTTGCTGGTGTGTTGTATATATTTGTAATATTTGCATAGAGTTTATCGTTATTTTGGGCGGGGTGGGTGGCGGAGCCGAGCTGTCTTGCATACATCATGGTGTGGAGTTCAGTTCATCTCACTAGTTTCGTATTTCTCATGAGGGGTTGTTCCTAATGTTTCTATTTAAGCGAGGTCAAAAAGAGATCCCATTAGTGGCCTACTGATTTTGCTCGATTCCTTTTGTTTTTTTACACGATTTTTCACTATCTGCAAAGACTAAACAGAGTATTGCGACTCTGTGCTTGTTTGTAAATAGAGAATGAACCAAAGAGAACCAATTCTAAAATAGTAAATGCTTGGATAACAATCAATCAAATGGAGAGAGAAGCAGGCACGACGGATTACAACGGGGGCAAAGGCCTGCGTTAACTACCCTTCACTATCTGCAAAGAGAGAGTATTCCTAATAGAAATGAGGGGGGGGCAGCATTCAAAGCAGATCAGTGTGCATAAACACGAAAATGTTTTTTCTTACCACGTACTTGACATTCGACAGCTTATGATATTTGCTATTAAAAAACCATTGAAATTCACTGAAAAAACCATAGGTTATAGACCATATATAGTTAGGAATTAGCATTTACAAAACCTTGAAAATTCACTGAAAAAACCATAGGTTATAGACCATATATAGTTAGGAATTAGCATTAAAAAAAACTTTTTTTACTCCCACAAAACCATTGAAATTCCATATATAGTTAGTAGTACTAACTATATATCGCGCACCCGCAATCCACTGCTGATCATGTCACATATTACATCATTCATTACATGGTCAGTGACATCACTGTTGACATCTCAAATGACATCACTGATGACATCACTGATGACATCTCAAATGACATCACTGATGACATCACTGATGACATCTCAAATGACATCACTGATGACATCACTGATGACATCTCATTTGACATTACTGATCACATCACTGATGACATCATTCATGTGATAATACGATGAACCTCTTCAGACTCTAATATAACCTTAGATACACTCAGTGTAAACAGACACTCACAGACTGTCACTCATCCATGGAGTTACTTACACACCTAGTCAGTCTTGCAAAGAATCAATCACACCTCCATTTCCTCAACTATACAGTTATACACACCTTACTTATTCAAACATATACTAACACATATTTAGTCTCTTTTACAATCCCTGATACAAGTTCACAATCATCCATACAGCCACTCACACATTCACTGGCTCTTATGCACAGTTATTTATATATGCCAACTCTCACATGTACTGTGTTTTACATATGTACTTACTTTGACATGTAGCACGGAGATATCCATTCACTCACCAATACACTGATGCACACAGTCAACCACCCATACAGCTGTTTCCACGTGCACTTTTGAACCCATACATCTAGTGAATCAACTGCTCACACATCTATGCACAGAGTCATACACCTCCCAGCCACCCACACACACACTCAGTCTCCCATACAAATACTTGAGCAACGAAACAATAACCCATATACTTACTCATATAGCTACTGATCAACACATGCAGCAGTTTACAGTACAACAAACATAATGATGCACAAATTAACACAGTTCAGTCACTAACCCATGCACTCAATGAGACACATTTAACCACTCACTCATACAGTCAGTCATGCACCTACTAAATCCTTCATCCAGACACTTCTACATCCACTCATTCTTCAATATGTAAGACATATTTTACCTTTACAGAAATACACAGTCACTGGATGTTGTCATCAGTGATGTCATTTGAGATGTCATCAGTGATGTCATCAGTGATGTCATTTGAGATGTCATCAGTGATGTCATCAGTGATGTCATTTGAGATGTCATCAGTGATGTCACTGACCATGTCATGAATGATGTAATATGTGACATGATCAGCAGTGGATTGCGGGTGCGCGATATATAGTTAGTACTACTAACTATATATGGAATTTCAATGGTTTTGTGTGAGTAAAAAAAGGTTTTTTGTAATGCTAATTCCTAACTATATATGGTCTATAACCTATGGTTTTTTCAGTGAATTTTCAAGGTTTTGTAAATGCTAATTCCTAACTATATATGGTCTATAACCTATGGTTTTTTCAGTGAATATATCTATATATATATTACCTACTGGCGGTCGCCAGTAGGTATATATAGTTAGGATTTTTTCCCTATGGGATTTTTGAAAATTCTATGTCTAATAACTTTGGCGTTTGTGGACGGAATTGGCTGAAATTTTCAGGAAAATGGAACATTTTGTTTCTGAGCAGCCCCTGAAAATTTGGGGGGGGTTCGTCAAGGGGGGGCCGAGAAAAAAGGGGGGTCCCAAAACGCATTTTTCCAATGTTCATTTCCATAGGGCGGTTGGCCTCACTTTTAGCCCGAACGGCTGAATGGATTTGCACGAAACTTGGCAAAATTGTAGGGACTGTTAGCCCGATGTGCCTTTGCTAGGTCTCAATATATGTGCTCCAGAGGATTTTGAGAAATTAACGTTCAAAAAAAGATATATATCTGTGACAGCGCTCCGGGCAGCGCTCCGCTTCGCGTACTTTTCGCGTTACGGAGCTTTGCGAAGCGAAGCTGATTGGTTCTCCGGCGTCTGTAAACATTCCAAACAGTCCGTAGCGGCCGCCATCTTGTCTCTCGGTAGGATCGAGAGACAAGAGAAGGCCAAAGCGAAGGGGCAAATGACCATAAGGGGGCATAGTAGATCCTCCCTGACCCCCTAGGTTTGATGTGGAGGTTTTAAAAGGGCCCCACGGGGCAAAAAAAAAACAAACAAAAAAAACGAACGGGTGAATGGATTTGCATGAAACTTGGCAAAATTGTAGGGACCGGTAGCCCGATGTGCATTTGCTGGGTCTCAATATATGTGCTGCAGTGGATTTTGAGAAATTAACGTTCAAAAAAAGATATATATCTGTGACAGCGTCCCGGGTAGCGATCCGGGTCGCGTACTTTTCGCGTTACGGAGCTTTGCGAAGCGAAGCTGATTGGCTCTCCGGTGTCTGTAAACATTCCAAACAGTACGGAGCGGCCGCCATCTTGTCTCTCGGTAGGATCGAGAGACAAGAGGAGGCCAAAGCGAAGGGGCAAATGACCATAAGGGGGCATAGTAGATCCTCCCTGACCCCCTAGGTTTGATGTGGAGGTTTTAAAAGGGCCCCGCGGGGCAAAAAAAAAAAAAAATCGAACGGGTGAATGGATTTGCATGAAACTTGGCAAAATTGTAGGGACCGGTAGCCCGATGTGCCTTTGCTGGGTCTCAATATATGTGCTGCAGTGGATTTTGAGAAATTAACGTTCAAAAAAAGATATATATCTGTGACAGCGTCCCGGGTAGCGATCCGGGTTGCGTACTTTTCGCTTTACGGAGCTTTGCGAAGCGAAGCTGATTGGCTCTCCGGTGTCTGTAAACATTCCAAACAGTACGGAGCGGCCGCCATCTTGTCTCTCTGTAGGATCGAGAGACAAGAGGAGGCCAAAGCGAAGGGGCAAATGACCATAAGGGGGCATAGTAGATCCTTCCTGACCCCATAGGTTTGATGTGGAGGCTTTAAAAGGGCTCCGCGGGGCAAAAAAAAAAACAAAAAAACGTTTTTTTTTGGTGGGGTGCGCCCGGTTAGCGTTAAGGGAAGCAGACTGGGGAGCGTACTACAAGAATGATTGACTTTTAACTTATTGTATGTTTATAGACTTTTTTTTTCTTTTTTTTCTGCTGAGTGACGTCTCGGCCTATCTCCACGGGATGCAGTCCCTACCATCTCGGCGTTTAAGCCCAGGGGGACCGGTAGTGTGGGAGAGATAACGTCTGTTAACGTTCGATTCGAAGGAAATCAGGAAGTGTTGAAAAACATTGTCTGCGCCATCTTGCCTTTTTTCAAATTCCACACTTTTGTCGTGCACGGCAGCCATTTTAGATGCCTTGACCAGACCCACTCTCTGCACGCTGTCGATCCTTAGCATGGCTCCACACCCTCGCAAGCATCTCCCCCAGGCACTGGTCACCCCCGCTCTCTGTCTTATGCATGGGCAATAAACCTCCCCCCATCTGCGCTGTTCTTCCATGAGAATCACACCCTGTGCCCGCCCGACACCTCCCTTTCGCCCTATTCACTACCGCACCCTCTGACACTCCTCTTCCTCTGTGTCCGATTGTCCAGGCCGGTCCCAGGCTATCAGGTAGCCCTGCAGATGTAGTTTATGGCCCCAGCTGTAAAGAATCACCCCTCTTCAAAGGAGTTATAGTAGATCAAGGCCCACACCCGATGAGATCCGTCACACCACACGCGTTCCTACTATCTGAAAACCATCCTGTATTGTGATTGGGGAGGGGACCAAGCCTGAAGCGGAAGATTCCAGGGATGCCTCTTTGTACATCAAAGTTTTTACAATTATGTGTCACATTAAAAATATATAGCACTCCAACAAAGTAGTAGGATTATAAAACTTTAATAACTTATAAATATATACAACGCAACAAAAACAGTAAAAACATTTAAACATTTTTAGGAAAAAAGAAGGAACAATGGTCAGTAGCGGTCGGTTGTGCGAATAGTCCCAAGGCAGCACAACGTCCTGAGTTCTGGATGGCACCCAGGTGATGTTGCCTGGGTGCCGCACTGGTTTTGGGTATCCTACAATGCTGCTCCGAATAACGGCGTGGGGCGTCCCGGGGGGTGGGTCGTCAGTAGCAGTCTGTTGTGCGAATAGTCCCAAGGCAGCAGAACGCGCTGAGATGTGGATGGCACCCAGGTGATGTCCAGTAAGTTGCCGCACTGGTTTTGGTATCCTACAATGCTGCTCCGAATAACGGCGTGGGGCGCCCGGGGGGGGGTGAGGCGGCGTGAACGGGCCTCCCCAGGTGGAGGCTCGTCTGCTGTAGTGGGGCGCCCCTTTACCGTTTCAGTTGCCATTCCGTCCGCTTTTGGTACACTGTGTCAAAATCCGCCATTCAGCTGAGTTGCGCCCACTCTTGCGGTGCAGCGATAGGCGGCTGCCACAGGACTCTCAAAATGGCGGCAGGCTCTTTCCTTTTTGGGCATGGTCCACTGAAATGGCCCTGGGACACCTTGGAAATCGGGCGCTTGTCTGCTAGGTCTTGGACCCCATTCTCGAAAGCGTCCCCTCAGCCTTGAGGATTCTACAAAAGTCTTGGGGGCCCCCGACTCCTGCAGGCTTCCGGTGGGGAGCGGCTGCCATGATTGCTCGCGGAATGATCACGACGGAGACACGAGATGGTGGTGCTCTCATGCTGACGCCAGCTTCAGTCTGAAACATCCAGAAACAAGGTGGGGCTTTCATCGTTTGGGAAAAAAAAAAAGTTTTCATCCAATGAAAAGTGTTATTTTTAGGTCATATGATCAAGCCTTCCATCATTAGGAAACCAAAAGTAAAATGAACCAATGAAAAGTTTTATAAACAAGTCACATGACCTGTTATGCGGCATAGGGTATAAAAAGCGTAGAAAATCCGTTGGCACGTGAGGCGGCGTCAGTAGCGGACCGATGTGCGAATAGGCCGAAGGCAGCACAACGCGCCAAGATCCGGATGGCACTGAGGTGGAGTCTAGCAAGTTGCCGCACTGGTGTGGCCATCCTACAATGCTGCGCCGAAAGTCAGCGTGGGGCGCTCCGTTGGCCTGTGAGTTCGCGTCAGTCAGTGGGGGTTGTTTGAGGATCTGACTGCATTGGAAAGCAATGTGATGCTGTGCGTCGCCCCCAAGATGAAGGTTCCTCGGCTGCAGTGGGGCGCCCCTTGGTGTTTCACTCGCTATGCAGCTGAGTTGCGTGCGCACTTGCGGCGAATAGGTCGAAGGCAGCACAACAATATTTTCTGAATAGAAGACACCACAAGGCGCTGAGATTCGGTTGGCACCGAGGTGGTGTCTAGCAAGTTGCCGCACTGGTGTGGCCATCCTACAATCCTGCTCCGAATAATTGCGTGGGGTGCCCGAAGGGGGGGGGGGGAGGAGGCGGCGTGAACGGGCCTTCCCAGGTGGAGGCTCGTCTGCTGTAGTGGGGCGCCCCATTACCGTTTCAGTTGCCATTCAGCTGAGTTTCGGCCACTCTTGATGCTACAGCGACAGGCGGCTGCAACAGGACTCTCAAAATGGCGGCCTGTTCTTTGGATTTGGGCCTGGTCCACTAAAATGGCCCTGGGACACCTTAGAACTCGGACGCTCAAATTTTTTTTCCTTTCCTCTACATGCAAAAAAGGTAAATGCCCGGTACGTTACGCGCCTCATCTGCCACGATGTACTCTCCAGAGGAACCAAAAAAAAATATAGTTATGGTAACTATACCATGCATCGTCATATGGAGAGGTGGCACCGATTAATTATAGTGCTGCATAAAAGAGAGATTTGGAGGAGAACCCCCGACCTGCCAGTACATTCACCAAAGAAGTGGCACTGACAGCATCAGACGCAAGGGAAACGGTCCCAAATATTTAGAAGAACTTTGGAAAGATTAAAATGACATGTTTAGATTGTGGCAAATTAATTTCATGTGGACAGATGAGTGTTACTCTAATAAATACAGCATATGAACATCATCATAGTCGATGGTTGGTAGAGACATTTTGACTATATCCTGGACCTGCCCGTCCTCGCCCAAAATGGCGCCGGAATAAATGGGACTCGTAACTCCTTGTTGTGTACTGGTTGCAGAACCTTGAAATCACGAGATACGTATGCAGTTTTGAAGCACATGGCGGGCGGGGACGAGAATTGATTGAATATTTCGACATCCCTATTGATATTAAGTTCTGATGTGTTATTGATTACTGTACTATTGAAAGTTCGAATTAACGTCACCCATGGTACTTGCACGCAAATGTATATCTAGATAATTTTATTGTAACTGGCTCTGTCGTATTTTAATTATAAAATGTACGTCCACCGATTCCGCAACTGTTAGACACCTTCGTTCTTGCAACCTAATGGCCCGCCCGTTACGTTCCTCTACAGTGTAAATGTCTACTCATCATATACGATTACAGTTTGCTCCGTGGTCGGCCCACGTGGTTATAGGCCCGTATTTGTATACTGACATTTTCACAATAAAGGTTTTTAAAAGAAAACATGGTAGTAGTTTTTACATTGGTAAAGTTTTTAATAATAGTCAGTGTTTTAGAATCAGTAAAAGGCAAGTGAAATAAAGCAGTGCAATTACATGAAGGGTAAAAGGTATAATACGCAGAACGCAGTAAAGATAAATGGTCAAGGGCTGTTGTGTTTTTCACTCCTGCAACATAAAGTGATCGATAAGAATCTGATATTCAGGCGTATCGGCGACTAAGACAGCAGGCCGAGCCTCTTTTGCTCAACGGCTCCGTCATGGGACGAAGAAACGCCCTTTTTCTCGAAAAAGGAATATATTTTACTTGCAGGACAGTTGTAAATTTTCCGGGAAAGTACATTAGCCTGGAACATTATAACATATGTTTAAGAAAAAATAATGTTCGAAAGTAATAAAAAGCGTAATTTTTAGGTCATATGACCAAGCCTTTCATCATTAGAATAAGAAAAGTAAAATTAACCAATAAAAAGTTTTATTAACAAGTCACATGACCTGTTATGCTTACGTTACGCGCTGCGCGCAGCGCCCCGGATCGCTTCCGGGAAGCTGCGCTTCGCGCACCGGAGCACTTCCGGGTGCGCTAACGCGGCGCGTCATATGACGCATTACGCGACAACGCCGGTCCACAATATAGTCAAAATGTCTCCACCAACCAGAGGTCGGAACACAACTCCTTTCAGCAGGCTAAATAGTTCTGTTAAATGACAACAGAAGGGACAGGCAACAAGAACCATCAGTCAAAGAGGGGAGGGCAAGTTCTTCTCTACCGGGTCACGTTGGGGCGCTACCGGAACTGATCGAATTGGTAGTCTACAGTGTTTCTGGATGTTTCAGACTGAAGCTGGCGTTAGCATGAGAGCACCACCATTTCGTAGCTCCGTCGTGGCCATTCCACGAGCAATCATGCTAGGCGCTCCCCACCAGAAGCCTGCGGGAGTCGGGGGCCCCCAAGACTTTTGTAGAATCTTCAAGGCTGAGGGGACGCTTTCGAGAATGAAGCCCAAGCTCTAGCAGACAAGCGTCCGAGTTCCAAGATGTCGCAGGCCCATTTTACTGGACCACGCCCAAATCTGAAGAGCCGGCCGCCATTTTGAGAGTCCTGTGGCAGCCGCCTATCGCTGCACCGCAAGAGCGGGAGCAACTCAAGTACATGGTGAGCGAGACGCTGTAGTCGAAAGAGCGGGCGGTAAACAGCTGAATAGCGGAAGAGGCACAGTGTAGCAAAAGCGGGCGGAATGGCAACTGAAACGGAAAAGGGGCGCCCCACTACAGCGTGTCTTTAGGTGAAACGGATTGTGGGACAAGGTCAAGAATGGAAGAGTCACCAAAAGGCAAAAAGTTCCGCTTGACACCGGGAGCCGGCTACCTATGTCGGGGGCGATCTCAGGCCACACCAGGGCAACACGACTTGGGGAGGGGGCCGGAGGCAAGCGCCTCCTCCGAGTCCGCGCCATGACACCGTCCCTCGGGGGCCTCCGTCAAGCGGTTCAGGGTGGCACCGCATCACATTGTTTTCAAATGCAGTCACGTCCTCAAACAGCCCCCACTTACATTAAGAATAGTGAAGCTGAAGCAAGTGCAAATAGGCTTCAGACAGTGTTACAAGCACTCCTCAAAACTTTGAACCATCAGAGTGCATGAGTTTCATGCTCGATCGATTGAGCTAGCCGGATCGGGCAACAAAAAGTATAAAATAGTTATGTAAATAGTTATTTAATAAAATGTTTTACCCTGTTACTTTGCTGGTGTGTTGTATATATTTGTAATATTTGCATAGAGTTTATCGTTATTTTGGGCGGGGTGGGTGGCGGAGCCGAGCTGTCTTGCATACATCATGGTGTGGAGTTCAGTTCATCTCACTAGTTTCGTATTTCTCATGAGGGATTGTTCCTAATGTTTCTATTTTAGCGAGGTCAAAAAGAGATCCCATTAGTGGCCTACTGATTTTGCTTGATTCCTTTTGTTTTTTTACACGATTTATCGCTATCTGCAAAGACTAAACAGAGTATTGCGACTCTGTGCTTGTTTGTAAATAGAGAATGAACCAAAGAGAACCAATTCTAAAATAGTAAATGCTTGGATAACAATCAATCAAATGGAGAGAGAAGCAGGCACGACGGATTATAACGGGGGCAAAGGCCTGCGTTAACTACCCTTCACCATCTGCAAAGAGAGAGTATTCCTAATAGAAATGAGGGGGGGGGGCAGCATTCAAAGCAGATCAGTGTGCATAAACACGAAAATGTTTTTTCTTACCACGTACTTGACATTCGACAGCTTATGATATTTGCTATTAAAAAACCATTGAAATTCACTGAAAAAACCATAGGTTATAGACCATATATAGTTAGGAATTAGCATTTACAAAACCTTGAAAATTCACTGAAAAAACCATAGGTTATAGACCATATATAGTTAGGAATTAGCATTAAAAAAAACTTTTTTTACTCACACAAAACCATTGAAATTCCATATATAGTTAGTAGTACTAACTATATATCGCGCACCCGCAATCCACTGCTGATCATGTCACATATTACATCATTCATTACATGGTCAGTGACATCACTGATGACATCTCAAATGACATCACTGATGACATCACTGATGACATCTCAAATGACATCACTGATGACATCACTGATGACATCTCATTTGACTTTACTGGTCACATCACTGATGACATCATTCATGTGATAATACGATGAACCTCTTCAGACTCTAATATAACCTTAGATACACTCAGTGTAAACAGACACTCACAGACTGTCACTCATCCATGGAGTTACTTACACTCCTAGTCAGTCATGCAAAGAATCAATCACACCTCCATTTCCTCAACTATACAGTTATACACACCTTACTTATTCAAACATATACTAACACATATTTAGTCTCTTTTACAATCCCTGATACAAGTTCACAATCATCCATACAGCCACTCACACATTCACTGGCTCTTATGCACAGTTATTTATATATGCCAACTCTCACATGTACTGTGTTTTACATATGTACTTACTTTGACATGTAGCACTGAGATATCCATTCACTCACCAATACACTGATGCACACAGTCAACCACCCATACAGCTGTTTCCACGTGCACTTTTGAACCCATACATCTAGTGAATCAACTGCTCACACATCTATGCACAGAGTCATACACCTCCCAGCCACCCACACACACACTCAGTCTCCCATACAAATACTTGAGCAACGAAACAATAACCCATATACTTACTCATATAGCTACTGATCAACACATGCAGCAGTTTACAGTACAACAAACATAATGATGCACAAATTAACACAGTTCAGTCACTAACCCATGCACTCAATGAGACACATTTAACCACTCACTCATACAGTCAGTCATGCACCTACTAAATCCTTCATCCAGACACTTCTACATCCACTCATTCTTCAATATGTAAGACATATTTTAACTTTACAGAAATACACAGTCACTGGATGTTGTCATCAGTGATGTCATTTAAGATGTCATCAGTGATGTCATCAGTGATGTCATTTGAGATGTCATCAGTGATGTCATCAGTGATGTCATTTGAGATGTCATCAGTGATGTCATCAGTGATGTCACTGACCATGTCATGAATGGTGTAATATGTGACATGATCAGCAGTGGATTGCGGGTGCGCGATATATAGTTAGTACTACTAACTATATATGGAATTTCAATGGTTTTGTGTGAGTAAAAAAAGGTTTTTTTAATGCTAATTCCTAACTATATATGGTCTATAACCTATGGTTTTTTCAGTGAATATATATATATAAAAAAATATATATATATATATTATTTTTTTTTATTGATTTTTTTTTTTTTTTTTGATGAGGCAAATGTTTTTCACCTGTGAACAAGTCTTGCAGTGGAGACGAAACATTTCAGGAAATCATGTGTTCTGCCACTGAGCACTGAGAAATAAACACCAGATTATGCCAGATACTGGGCCTCAGAATCTTCTCTGTTCTTGCTGTTGCAAATTAACAGGGTGCTCCATCCCTGCTTCCGACGCCGCCCTGTAGGGTTGGTGGCTTCCAAGTCAGAGGTTTTTGTGTGTTATTGAATTTGGGAGCATGACCCGCCGCCTACCATGCAAGAAAAGGATTTTTCAAACAGTTCTTGACATGGAGGTGAGCAAGGGATACAGAAGAGGTGCCACCTCATACAACTTTATCTGGCACTAGTGTTTGAATATTATATCGAATGCGACAGCGTTACGTGGACCAATAGACCTCTAAACATTGCAAAGAATAAGCATTGAAAATGTGCTCACATGCGAAAATACCTAATAACATGACAGACTGTTTAAATATTTTATTCACTACAGTCCACGAGAACAGCAAAATGCACTGTAAAAAGGATGATGCAGCATGAGACAGCAGTGGTGACAAATAACGCAATTATGCTAAAATTAATTCTGCACTGCACTCCGTTTGGTATGTTTGTTAACAGTACAGTGCATTTTGGGAATTGTAGGTCACTAAACCAATTGTGTCACATGACAGCCTGCAATGTATTTAAACGCTGTGGTTTAATGAGGCAAATGTTACTCACCTGTGAACTAGTCTCGCAATGGAGCCGAAATGTGATACTGGGCCTCGGTATGTTCTTTGTTCTTGCTGTTGCAAATGAACAGGGTGATCGGTCCCTGCTTCCGAGGCCGCCCTGCAGGGTTGGTAGCTTCCAAGTCGGAGGTTTTTGTGTGATATACATATATATAGCAAATCAAAAGGTTCCCTTTATTTTTTCTGTTATCATTCGAGCTTTCATTGGTCAGTTTTTTAACCCTTTCATAGTCTCCTGATAAGAATCCCAATCTGGCAGTATTTGGGGGTGGATTCACGACTCCGTCACACCGCCTTGCAAAGCCCCTGTATAACTTCGCGACGGTTTCACAAATCCATACAGGAGACCGTTAAAGCATAATACTGCTATCGTTTGGCAATCACAGGGACTTGGGTTTTCCTAATGTGGATATTACTTTGATTGGCCAGAGAGGGTTCAAGAAGCAGCAATTGCTACCATTGGTTGAGAGCAATGCAGATTGACAACCTCCAGATCTCTTATTTGTGCACTGTGGTGGCAATGACCAAGGCACTCTTACTGGGATAGGATTGGAAGTAGCACCGAAGGATACCTCCGGCCAATTAATGGCAATTTTCCTTCACACTTCCTTGGTGTACTCCAACATTTGTCAAAGGCAGAAATGGAAATGGTCAGATGAATTCTGCCCCAGATATACAAAACCAGTAAATATGTTAATAAAACGGTTTCTATATTCCGCAGGGACTACAACATGGGCTCCATCTAAAACAACAACTTGCGCTTTGACAAGGGGAATATATATACGGATGGAGTACATTTCTCTGAGAAAGGCAACAGGATATTCCTTAACAACTTGAAACACTGCATCCTGTTTTATGTGTAGTTATCATTAGGGGTGGGTGGTGAACTCCACTCTGACAGTGGAGTTTGCAGAGTTTTGCCAACTCCGCGCTCTTCTGGGAGCATGCAGTTGGCAAAAAAAACTCTGATTCTGCCATGTGACGGAGTTTGCCCCTGCCACCCACCCATAACCAAGCAACCAAGTCCTGCCCCGCTTAAGTACTCCTTACCTGGATCTCGGCATGACGTTCTCCATGCCCAGGCTGCCTCCTCAGTGCAGGATTTTTCTTCTCCTCCAGTCCTGGGCTGTGAAACCTTTTTGCTGCAGGATGCACAAGGACTGCATATGTGCACGCATGCAGATTGGAGACCGGGTTCAGGTCTCCACTCTCTATGCTTGCGCATGTGCAGTCCTCGTGAGTCCTGCAAGAAAGGGGTTTCCCAGCCCAGGACTGAAAGAAGAATGCTGCACCAAGGAGGCAGCCCAGAGTCAGGAAGGAGTGGAGGAATCCCCAGGATCACCGCCACGAGTGACGGGCCACCGACAGAGGTCAGCTGTGGTCTGCGTGTCGGGCATAGTGGAGTGGAATTCCACAGAGTTTTTAGGCAACTATGTGGAATTCCACATAGTGCCACTCCGCCCTCCCTTAGTTATCATCTACACACAATAAACCCACAGGCTCTTCTAGGAGCCACCTTTATACCGGACACACATTGATATATATTTTATATTTGGGGGAAGTCGCAAAGCTATTGTGGATTTGCAAAGCATGAATTCAAAGCACAACAGCTCTTTTAAGATTCATAACTTTCAGTTTGACTCTGTCATGTGGCAATGGCTCTGTGAGTAGTTTTGCCAGTGCCTGAGTGTGTGTCTAAGTGGATGAGTAAGTCTCTCAGTGGGTCTGTGAGTGTGCACTCCACTTTCTGAGTGGGTGTGAGTACTTTCATGAGTTTCTCAGTGAGTTTGTGAGTGGAAGCATCAGTGAGTGGATGTGTGAGTGATGGCATGAGTCTCTGAGTGGGACTGTGACTGGCTGTGTGAGTCTCTGAGTGGGTGTCTGAGTGGGTGCATAAGTGTCTGAGTGGGGTTTGTGAGTGGGTGCATGAGTATCTGATTGGGTCAGTGACAGGGTGCATGAGTCTCTGAAAGGGTGTAAATGCATACGTCTCTGAGCGGGTGCATGAGTATCTAAGTGAGTCTGTGAATGGGTGCTTGCATGTTTGAGTGTGTCTGTGAGTGGGTGTGTGAGTGTCTGAGTGGGTCTGTGAGTGAATCCATGAGTGTCTGAGTAGGCCTATAAAAGGATGCACAAGTGTCTAGGTGGATTTGTAAATGGGTGTGTGAGTCTGTGAGTGGGTATGTAAGTGGGTTCATGAGTCTCTGAGTGGGTCTGTGAGTGGGTGCATGAATCTGTGAGTGGGTTTGTAAGTGGCTACGTGAGTGTCTGATGTGGTCTGTCAGTGGATGTGTATGTGTCTGTGTGGGTCTGTGAGTGGGTGCATGAGTGTCTGAGTGGGTCTGTAAGTGGTTGCATGACTACCTAAGTAGATCTTTGAGTGGAGCATGAGTTTCTGAGTAGGTGTGTGAGTAGGTGCGTGAGTCTCTGGGTGGGGCTGAGAGTGGGTACATGAGTGTTTGACTACATGTGTGAGTGGGTGCATCATTATCAGAGTATGTCTGTGACTGGATGCGTGAATGTTTCACTGGGTCTGTGATTGTGTGCATGAATGTTAGAGTGCATCTGTGACTGGGTGCATGGATCAGTAATTGAGTGAATAATTGTCTAACTCAGTCGGTGAATATGTACATCAGTGTCTGTCGTGAGGTGTATGATTTCTGGGTGGGTCTGTGAGTGGGTGCATGAGTTTCTGAGCGGATATGTGAGTGGGTACTTGAGTGTCTTAGTGGGTCTTTGAGTGTGTGCATAAGTGCCTGAGTGGGTCTGTGAGTGGGTGCATGAGTGTTTGAAAAAAGGTCTGTGAGTGTGTGCATATGTTTCTTAGTGGGTCTGTGAGTGGGTGCATGAATCTCTGAGTAGGTGCATAAGCGTCTGAGTAGATCTGTGAGTGGCTGCAAGAGAATTGCAGTAGGTGAGTGGGTACATGAGTGTCTGAATGGGTGTATGAGTGGGGTGCATGAGTGTCTGAGTGGGTTTGTGAGGTGGCATCATGAGAATAGGAGTGGGTCTGTGACTGGTTTTATGAGTTTCAGAGTAGGTCTGTGAACGCAAGCATTAGTTTGCGAGTGTCTGTGTGAATGTATAAACAGTGCATTGCGGGGTCATAAGTTATAGTTAGCTCAGGTAACTGTAGAATTTCAATGGTTTTGTGCATATATTATCTGAACCTAACTATAATGTCCCTGTAACCATTGTTTTCAGTGAATTTCAAATGGTTTTCAAATTCTATTTCTTAACTATAATGTCCCTGTAAACTTTGTTTTTTTAGTGAATTTCAGAGGGTTTTAAAATTCTACTTTCAAAGTATTATGTCCTTGTAATGTTTAGTTTTTTAGTTAATTTCCAGGGTTTGTTTTTAGTGCTAAGTTTATTAAAATTTATTTTGCTTTTTACTTTAGTAATATATATATATCTTTAAACTGTAGCGATGTTTTTAAATATACTTTATATACGGTTTAAAAGGTAATTATCAGATATGTACTTAATGTAAAATATATAATAATTTGTAAATGTAATTAAGCAAGTTTTATTTATTTATTTTTATTTTTTTGTTTTGCAGAACCTCCATGAGTTTGAAAACATAGACCGGACTACAAGTACTCTTTGATTATTAATTCTGGCCACGTGATCGCAATAAATTCACAAATTGTGATTCACGTATTCGCCCAAATTATTTTTTTTTTTTAAATATGTACATCCCTCTACTTTCAATAATGACATGAGTGTGAACATATTAATCAGTGTATATATATATATATAGCACCCTATGTTTGTTTTTCAAGATAGTTACTAATTGTTTGAATTTCGCGGCTTCATGAATCTATGGACTTGAATCAAACATTTGCTTGATGATACACCCAAATCTTGCCTTCTTATTGGGCACATTGGGACCCCACCCATGTACATGCAAATCCACACCCAAAAACAGTAATTTCTCCAGTGCATTTTGTAGAAAGAGGATTCAGAAGCAGTGGTGCTCTGCTTTTTGTTCACTTATGTGAATAATTTGATAGAATGGCTGAAGCTTCATCTTTTGTCCAGGATGAACATCAGGAATGTATTGAGGATAAGGAGTCAGATACATCACCTCCTCAAAAATCAAGTGATGTCTGGAGGCAAATTACGGTACCTTAAGGGGAAAAGAAGGTTACTGCTAAATATGTGCATTGCAGTATTTATGACAAGCAAGGATCTAAGGGCACTGCAAAGAAGTATTCACAGAAAAATTTCACTTGAAACTCCTCATCCTCATTGAGGCCTCCTAGGGCATTACTGCAAAGCAAAATAATATACTCTCATTCCAGAAGTCTAAGCTTATTCTCTCTATCTCCACCTCACAGGTTTAATTTGGATCCTGTATATTCCAAAAAATGACATAAGGTCAGGGTCTTGATTATACACCTTATATAACCATATATATCTGTCTTATTGAAAATGTCCCCACCATTTATTCTGTTTATATCTCTGAGACAAAAGTGAGCACGAGTGAATGGGCGAAATGTATTGTACTGTTTCAACAATCCCTGAGGGGTCAGAGTTGTCATGTTCGATAGTTGCCAGAAACTACGTGGTCCTCTGAAAGAGGGGCTCATAGTGCCACTGTAAGCTAGCTGGTCTACAGACTAAAATATCCTTTTGGGGGTGTCTGGAATCAGTCTGGTCACCAATCCCTTAGTTCATTGTGTCTAAACTCGCAGATCCTATATAGAGTTGTAGGAACTACAGGACACATGGTTACCTTTCTGAATAGCTACCTATGCGTGTTTATGGGGTGTAGTCTTTCCCACTTGTTTCTTGGATGTCAGTTTGGCTGCTGAGGAAGGTAGCTCTGTTGTACTGAGATATATGACTGACTTCATAAGTTGAATGAAGCTAAAGCCTGTATTGATTGTGAAGTGAGTCCACTCACTAGTTTCCTTACATCTCTACATTCAAAGATTCACATCTTTGCTGCAGATTCTACATACACAAAATGCATCCGCAATTGTATATTATTCACTATTGAATTGCACTTTCACTGTCCTCTATTATCCACTATTCAGAAGCAAATAATGGGTGGAGGGGTATTCTTGACATATAGTGAAACTACAAAAATTATTATGCATCTTAGTTACAATAAATTAATGTTTGTTGGTATTTGGAAATTGGCATTCCACTAGACGAGACTAAGTTCCACAAATCCAGGACAGATCCCATTCTAGCATTAGCAAAATAAAATTAGCAAAATGAACTAAATGAAAAACAGATCAGATAACAGAGCTCAATCATAAATTGGCTTAGTTCCACTGATTACACCAAATGAGTTTGAAGGCAGCTGTTCCTATTATGATTTACAGATGTTGTCCACAGAGAAACAACAAAGAATGCCCATGTGTTTTTTATTACAGTTCTACTGTGGAGTGAAGAAAGAGGAAATGCACACATGGCACCACTTCCATGAAGTGCTTTGCCTTATTTGCTGCTACTAAAGTTTTTTAGCTATGTTTGTTAAAACACTGACCCAAAAAACAGGGTTTTAAGAAACACTTCAAATATACAAACACAAATAGTAGTTTGACTCTGTTCATATACTCTTATGTTACTTGACAATACAATAACCTCTGTGGTTTCTATTGTCTACAGTTATGTAAAATTGCTTTTGGAATGATTTAAGAAGTATTACTCAACTCAAAAATTATTGCCTTGTGTGCTTGGGATTGTTGCATGTTAAATTGTTTATGTGCAGGAAGGGAACCCTACCTGTACATAAACAATCATTAAAGGTGATTTCCTCTTTCTCTTTGTGCTGAAGAATGCAGCACACATAGAAAGAGGAAAAGAAAACGAGGAGAAATTAATAAGTTTCTCATTGTTGCACCTCCTTACGCCTCCCCTGAGGAGGTGTAGCATTCACATGCATTTCCAGATTCACGATTCCTCATAAATCTATAAATGTGTCTGGTTCCATGCGTGTTGCGTGGGAACACCCACAGCAACACACATGGAACGCCCCTTTCACGCAAAGTGCTGCATGCAAAGGAGCCATATTTACAAGGACAGGAAAAGTCAAGCATGGTGGCTTTTCCTGTCCTTGTAAATATGCAGCAGTAAAATGCACCACCGGTACAACACATAAAGTGACGCACAGGTGGTGCAAGGGGCTTGTATTTCTGCCCTCTAGTTCTCAACATATTGTTCGAGGACCCCAGGGTACGTGACTGTTTTACAGAATCAAACAATATAAAAATTAATAAATTAAAATTAATACAGCATATACAAATAAAGAAGCAAAATTGAACATTTGAAACCTTTTTCTATAATTAATTGTACATTAAAGAGAATATTTCAAGAGTTTAGCATCTGCTGGGTGTATACTGTTTTTTGCATTTTTATGTATTGTTTTGAAGTTTAAATTATAGATTACAGATGATAATAGATTATAATTATTATTAGGCGGGTGGTCCCTGGATTCCAGTAATGATTGAGTAAGTTGCACAGAAGTCAAAAGGTTTGAAACTGCTGCTCTAGCCTTGTCACAAGGTTTGTCCATTCTGTTTTATCAGGCCACCAATTTGTAAATTTGCTATGTGGTAGTATGTGAAGGAAATTAGCCTTGAGAGATTCACACATTAAACAGTTACCAGAATACGCTAATCCCATATTCTCTTGGGTCCAATAGGTGTGTAATAGGGCCCTTTGCTGAATATAGATAGTTTGTAGTTTCAGAGTTGATTTTGTGATACCAGTACCAAACTTGTTCCAGGGCCAATCTGATATTGTCATATCCTGTTCTTGTTCTGAAACTTTCTGATTTTCTTGCATATAGTAGGGGAGGGCGATAAACAGCACTCCACCAGAGGAGTTTGCAGAGTTTTACCCATTCCGCAGTGGTCTTGGAATGGGGAGTTCCAGAAAAACTCCTCCAACCACTGAAGTGGAGTATTTTCAAGCGAGCGGCTTGCCAACATTTAGGTAGGTGCACAAGCAAGAAGTTCCATTCCCTGCGTAATTTTCAGGCACTAAAACAACTCATGGTGAGATTGCTCAACACGAGCTGTTGGGGCAGGTAGTCACTGTTTGAGTTGAGAAAGCTGCTTCTAGAGAGTAAAATCTACTCAAGCAGCAGAAAGAAGCAGCACCCTTTGGTGCTCTTTGTCATGCTGGTCATGCTGTATACAGTGTGGAACAAGCCCCCGGTGCTAAGAATCAGTTAAATGTGCCAAATTATGCTTGCTCGAGGAATTTTGCAGAATCACACAGAGTTTTTATGTAACTCCATGGAATTCCACGGAGTGAAACTCCACAAGTTCCACCCACCCCTAATATATAGCAAAAATAGTCAATGTTCTAAGATCTTTTATGATGACAAACCGATCACCTAGAGCCTGCATGAACACATTTCTAACTAGGGGCCTCCTTATGATGGTGGTCAGACTTACGTCCTCCAAAGCGGTCGAAATGTCTATTTTTTGCATTGTTGCGGGTGTATACATGCTTATGATGAGACCACTGCAGACAACCTATCGGTGGCGGTCTCACCGTCATCGTAATCATGCCCTATGTGTTTATTAGAAGTAATATATCACATTTTTACAAACGTTTATAATCCCATGTCATATATTAAGTTTAAATCAATTGAATTGAAACAAATAGCTTCCCGTTTTTATAAGATAGTTTTGCAAGATCCCACAATCATACTATGTTCTCTAGAATACCATTATCCTAGAATGTTTGATAAACTTGTTGTTTCAGGCAGCAGGGGGAGGACACTGCACATTATTTTTTCAAAGTTTCATAATTCCTCTAAATAATTGCTTAATAAAAGTGACTCTATCTAAAGTGAAACCTATACTATTCAAATGGCTACAAAAGAGATCAAAGTATATGCCTCCAAATGAACTTCCACCTATTAGGGAATCTTGCTGTGCTGAAGGCAGAATCATTGCTTAGTTTTCAAAAGCCACACAGAATATTGATAGTCTTCTAATTTCTGGATATCCAAATCAACTTTCTCAAATAGAATTTTAATGTTGTCAGTACCAATCTTTGCCTTCAATGCACGGTGACAAATAAACAAGAAACCATATTTTGGAGCTCCTTAAAAGTATTGGCATGTGTTTCTACACAAACTTTGCAGAATAGGTAGCAAATTTATGACAGAATAATAATTTTCAAACATCTATCCTTGCCCAACAGGCAAGATCAAGTTACAACCAGCATTACCCTCATACCTCTATATGTAATTTAATTCAAACAGTTTAACAGAAAATATTTTGGCTGGGGAACTAGCTAATATAACTACGAAATAATATTCACCTTGATTCCACCTTGATTCCAGGAGAAAGACCAAAGATCATGGTCCAGCTTCCTGACTATGCATGAGACTAGCATTATCACTGATTTTTCCCATGAAGTAACCTGAAATGAACGAAATATTGAGCCGGGGTCTAGGAAAGCCTGTACAGATGATTCCAGTGAAGAGAGACATTGAGCAAGGACTCATGAGCATCACTTTCCAATTTTATTTGAGATTGTGAGCCTACTCAAATTTTAAAACCAAGTTGCCCGTTGTAGATCACTTAAAGATGGGCTGACATGTTTCATTGCCTATCCGACGCCGGAATGAGAAAAAGTCTACACATCGGGTAGACGTGGCACACTAACAGCAACTGCAGGTGCCGGTGGGGGACTTACGTTTGAAGGCAACACCCCCAGACACGGTGGGGAGCTGCTATGACTGCCCTTGGCTACCAGGTGTCACTCTCCGTAAAAAGTTGGTGTACAGTGAGGTGATTTGCAACCTCTTGCCCTGACGAAATCGCCCCAACAACGGACAGGCAATGAAACATTTTGGCCCATCTTTAAGTGGTCTACAATGTGCAACTTGGTTTTAAAATTTGAGTAGGCTCACAATCTCAAATGAAATTGGAACGTGAATCCTAACTCAATTCTACTGTTGGAGTAAAATGTTATTCTTATGCACACTGCGGGGTCTTCTTTAGACATACATATATCACTGTCTACACCTCTTTTCCTTTAGCCGATTTCGATATATTTAATGAACATACAATAAGAGATAATAATCGGATGAAAATAGCTGCATTAGGGATAGGAGCTATTTTTATAATATATTGACACTGACACTGCCAAATCTAATGGTAGTGTGTACGTGGTACGACTAGAAAAGTATTATTTTCACTCCACTACAAGATGGCGCCACATTTTACCGCTAATACGGCGTAAGTGTCCTGACACGGCGCCCCATGTGCAATCAATTCACCATGGGCTGGCGGCCACATAAAAAAGAGGCAGCCGGCAGCAACACTTCAGAGAGTGTTTCGAACGAGGCAGAGACGCGGCCCTACCAAACAAGAGGTAAGCGGGACATCACGAGCGTGTATATCTAGGCGAGGTAGTTAATAACGGGGGTTAACCAAATAGTAAGTGGTAGGAGGATAGCCACGCAATAGATATAGAACTTGAGGGAAGGAGGTACATCCCAAGGGTTTTAATAACCAGCCCATAGCCCCCAGTGCACGTGTTCAATAAGAGGTGCATGGTGTTAGAACAACAGCAATGCCTCTAATGCACTAAAACGCGAGGATAGCGTGTAAAACCTCTAAGGCAAAACAACGCCGGGCATATCTAGGCAGTCTCAGCCCTAGGGTATAAGGGGGAACCTTACAGAAAATAAAAACAGGAACAATACGCCGAATATGTTAGACCCATAAACCCTGAGAGAGATAGAAATAAAAGAACGGGGCAACTTTGCTTTTATTAAAAAACGGACAACATGACATGGAGAAGGCAGGTCCAGGCTACTAATAATATAGGAACCTGTATTTATTTTCCCTAACAGAACACATCCAGTTCTCAGGAGGATCACGTAAATACTATGCCCGTTCTTGGAGGGTTTTAATAGTTTTTAAGGTAAGACACTGTAATGAGAATCGGCTAAGCAATAGGTCAGAGTTCTCTTCCTAAAATAGGGCTTTTTGCCAAAATAAAATAGAATGTGGTATTTTATCCATACAGATACTGAATCTAATCTACCAAAAGAGCGAAGTAACAGGAAAAGTTAACCTAATACAAGGAGTCCTGTCCAGAAAATAGAGGTAAATACTTCAGTAGACTATAAACTGGTGTAGAAACAGAATATAAAAGACCACACTGTCTAAATAACTATATATGTCCCCAGAGATACCATATGGGACCCCTGAGATGTGACAGGGAGGAAGTCAATTAAAGCTTCTTGGATGGTTCTTATTTTCACCGCCCTCAACACAGATGGGGTAAGAGTGGTTCGCAGTTGCAGAGAATTGAGTGAAAGTGTCACGCATGAGCCTCATACCCTACCCCTAATTAATTAATTTCCACATCATATTGTGTTCGGAGGTTCGATTGATGACCATATGGGTCTTGGCTGAAACCAAGCGGAAACTTAAAAAATGTATGAAATATATCATGTATTGTGCACGAGATATGTTTACCTAGTTGTTAACACAGATGTATCTCAATATACAAGGCATGTTTACCTAGTGGTTAACACAGATGTAGGTTAATAAACCATATGACCTAGATAATGGATAGGGGAGATATCATTCCCTGAGCGTGACATTGTAACCAACCCTGATTTATGAAAAGTTGATGATATACACTATAAGTGAGTGACAGCCTGTCTTTCTCTCCATATACTTGCAGAGAGGGTGCGAGTCACTGTATATTCAAGTGAGAAACCCCGATCAAAGAAGTCCTGAAGAAGGTGCTAACTTATCAGTTTCTTTGCACCGAAACGCGTCGACGCATTCTTGTAAATACGGAGAATCCAACCAGGGCCTAGTAAACAACGGATGTACATGAAATATTGCTACTGTTGTTTGCTTTGATGTATAAGTTCTGTAAGCCTTTTTGGATCCAGTGAAAAACAGTGGCAAATAGATCAAGTGACCACACTAAAACTAAGGGGGTTTAGATTATTAGGTTCATTTTTTATTATTTGTCTACATGAGTTGTTGAAATGTCGTAATGCCTTTATGTGTTTTGCTTTAGATTACTGTTCAATTTTGATTTTAATTCTAAACGTGGAGCTGTATATTGTGGTGCATTTATTGTGATTTATTGTGTTTTTATTGATTGTTTCCATAAAAGAAATGTTTTAAATATGGCACTCTAGCACCTATGTATTTTTCATGTACAAGGTTTTTATTAAAATAGATTGTAAACGACTCAATTTGACTGTGGAAATTGCTATACTTTCTAGAATACGGCCACTTGGCTAATGAGACTAGAGTTGTGTGTGGCCAAAGTGGTATGAAAGCATAACGAGTGTCCCCCAGGGATTTCCCTTTGACTAATGAAACATTTTGGCCCATCTTTAAGTGGTCTACAATGTGCAACTTGGTTTTAAAATTTGAGTAGGCTCACAATCTCAAATGAAATTGGAACGTGAATCCTAACTCAATTCTACTGTTGGAGTAAAATGTTATTCTTATGCACACTGCGGGGTCTTCTTTAGACATACATATATCACTGTCTACACCTCTTTTCCTTTGACTGGACACACATTATTCTTTTTCCTTTTCTCACAGGTGATAGAGTCACAGATAATGAGAAACGTGGGTAAACTGGTGAGAACCTACCAGTAGCTCCTCTGATGAAGCGCATGTGAGAGACTCCCTCACCTTCACGCAATGTTTTGTTATTTATTCCCACCTTTTCATGTAGAGGGTCTGTTGTAGAGAGTGGACTGATAAACATACGTTTATAAATATAGAATTTTCCTGTGCATAATGTAAATGGCTGTATTCTTACAAACTAATCTTGATCCCTCATATAGCTATTGCTAAAGGTTCCACGCTATGTTAAATCTACGTGAAGCTAAGGGGGTGCTGTGCTTGTCTTGCTCTGCCAATTCTGTTGATAGTAAACTATTGGCATTTACTTTTCTCTATGGGCCCTGATGTAAAGCCTCAATCAAAGTTACTGTACTTGAGAATCTCTGACAAAAAAGACTAATTTATATTGTCAAATGGTTTTTCAGCATCAAGCCCTAACAAAATAAAAATCAAGTCTACAACTTGTGTTGCTTGAGTTATTTCCCCTTTTTACAAAACCCACCTGACTTCTGTGTATGATCTTTCTAATTATTTGTATACCATACTGCCAGAATTTCGCAATGATTCAGCCAAGGACTCCACAATTAGCCCCACTCCTTACCTTTTCAGTCAAATAAGATCTGCAATGAACTGTATAAAGTGGAAGAAGGGAAAGGGAGATAGAGAAAGAAGAAACATTCGGTAAGCAGTTTGTACCTCTGTCCAACAAGGTATTGACTGGGATTAGGTGTGTGGCAACAACCCTCGATCTGTATTGAACTGACTGGTAACCACATACTCCTATATTAAAAAGATATCATTTTCCCAAGTATACTTATATACGAAAGATTAACAATAGCTTGTGAGTATTTATCATGAGATTGCTTACCACCTAGTCGAAATAGAGAGGGTTTGAGTAGCCCCTAAACGAGCAGGTTACAGTCAGGGGACCAAATATGAATATTCCCTTCCAATAGTAGAGACGTAAGGTGCCAGGATGATTTGGAGAGTTCAGAATTGGAACAAAACCTGTGAAGGTAGGCAAGCAAGACTCTCAATCTGCAAATGGAAGGGTAAATCAGACCTCTCTTACTGCCCAAGGGAAACAAAGGGGAACACAACATAAAAGGCCTGACTTACAAGGGTAAACAAACACTTTTGTCTAAGTTTACTCTTGTTTTGGTATTCACAAACTATGAGTTAACAGTAAGTTTACAACTGTAGAGAGACTCTGCAGTCGAGGTGGAGAACTCTGCACATAACAAGATAGGTCTGTCCAATCTTTTAATGTGCAGAGTACACTACCCTAGCTGAGGAGTCTCTGCAGTCATATACTTACTATTAACTTGAAGATTGTTAACACCAGAACAGGAGTAAACTTACGAACAAGTGTAAATTTACATTTGTGAATCAAGCCCATACAGTGCAAACTAAACAGCAGGAATAGAGAACCCACCAACTGCTGTTGCCAGGCAAAGTGAAATATTATGACTGATGTTCAAATCTTTCAAGCGTTTACTGAACGAGAAGTGTCCAGAATGTTCTGTTTCTTCATGAATATTCTGCCACTTCCCACTGCGCAACGGAAGTGCTGTTGTGTGTTACCCTCTGACTCCACTCTCCTTCTCCCCCTTTTAGCCACCAGTGGGCCATTTGTCATAGTTTCCAAGGCTGGCCCATACCAGGCTTGTATTGTTGAGCCTAGTTAATATAGCTGTGTCCTTAGAGATTACAAGTTGTAGCATTCTTGGTACATACCCACCAAAGAGAAAAAGACCAGGATTTATTATTACGCCGCCACTGTGTGTCATCTATAGCTTTATTGCTCATAGAAGTTACTCATCATACTAACCTATAGTCTTACCTACCTGGTAACTTACTTGTAATCTTTTCAACTAGATTTCTGTTTGGTAGTTTTATATCCCCAGTGATCGATGAAATGGACCTGGAGCTTGTGCTATTTTAAGAGTCGGTCTGTAGCTGTAGAAATAGTACAACCTGAGACAGGCCCATAATTTGAATAAAACTATGACTGGAAATGGCATCATTGAACACACTTCATAATAAAGAGAGATTTATGTGGGAAAGATCTTGTAGGAATGACAAATGAAGCTATCGAGGCCAGTCGACTGCCTTAGAATTAAAAATTAAATTCATCACTCCAGCAAAAGAGATTCCTGGCTTCTAATAATGGTTTAATTTTTTTGTCTTGGAGAGGTATAGGCAGTTTATAAAAAATGTGAAAGCATAGTGGTAAAATTATACTGAAACATGTCAGAAATGTTAATTGTAAATTCCTGAAAGAACTTATTAAAGCTTGTGTTATTTACTAATAGCAGACTATCTTCTGGCTTTTTTCGTGGATAACAATACTGTTTCGTATTTGCGTATTTTTAGTGCTAGCAAGTTTTTACCTTACCAATATTTGTGCTTCATTCTGTGAAAAGTCCACTCAGCTTTCTGCCATTATTTGTTAATCTGTGAGTGCATGACTGGACCTGTTTTCTAAAGTTTGGATTGTTATATCCATTTTATTCAAACTGATGCTTTTTACACTTTGTAGATTGTTTTTACAAGAATATCCCCTGAAAAGGGCTGGGCATTCCCTACTATGTTTTGACTTTAAATACTCCTTCCGCATCCTTTAATAAAGTCATTAATTCCCTTGGTGAGTTTGTCTCTAAATTCATCCTTATCCTCCCCTATCTCTCGGTGAATAATTTATTGCTGATAGGATTGAAATGTTGTTGCAATTGAATGGCTGCACATTTTTTTTTTTTTTTTATTAAAAAAATATAGAAACAGCAAGGCAAGGATTACATTACACAAAGCACCAATTCCAGACGGGAAGGAAGAAAAAAACAATACAATGAAATTAACAGTCAATGTTAGGGAAGGGAGGGGGGGGACAAGGGTAAAAGAGATGTTCATACAAATAGAATAATCAGAATGTGGGGTCAGGGGGAAAGTGGGGGGTCAATGTTCTCTACTATAGGCGGTGTACATATATCTCCACGGTAGCAATTCCAAGGTCCCCACATTCTACACCACTTTCGGGTCCGACCCCGGGCCAAATACACTGTTTTTCCCCTAAACATGCACCAGTCCATGTTTTCTTTCTACACTTCCACTGTAGGTGGTCTTTGGGAGCCCCACAATTGAGCAATGTCTCTCTTTGCAATCATGTTCCCCAGGGCCGCCCACTGAGTCTGAGCTGCAGTATAATCTGTGGGCTCCCAGACATTCAATAAACATCGTTTGGCCTCCGGCAAGAGGGCAACCCCCGTCACTTCCTTCATTACATCATGTACTCCACTCCAGAAGGCAGCCACCTCTTGACATTCCAGGATATTATGGTGAAATGTCCCTACCTGCCCACATCCTTGCTTACACAAACCCTCCTCAGAAAAGCCCATGCAAACCAAACGTGGGCCCGTGACGTATATCCTATGAAGAATCTTAAGTTGGACCAGTCGGAGTCGAGCTGGAATTGCGACCTCCTTAGGAGAGGAGATCGCTGATTGCCAGTCCTCGTCCTCCAGCTCTAGGCCATCACGGGTCCATAAGTCACGAAGATGTGATAGGAGGCCTGACCTATCATTTATTAATTTCTTGTAGACGAGGGAGATAGTGCTGTCCAGCACATGGCCGTCCAACAATCTATCCTCAAGCGGGGACGATTCCGGGATTACCTCCCCCTCCGGGAAAACCGACCTCAGAGCATGACGAACCTGGAGATACCGGAAGTATTCCGAATCACCTAAGTCGAACTCCTTCTTCCACGACTCAAACGATTTAACCTGACCCTTAACCCAGAGGTCTCCCACCTTACTAATACCAATAAGGTCCCATTTATCGAACTCCTTGGTATTCCACAGTTTACCGAGTTTATCAGAGTCAAAAAGCGGGGTTGCTCGAGTCAAGCGATCCTTCCACCCCATTGAACTACTCGCGTCCCGCCACAGGCGTACAGCTATCTTGGTTGGTCCCGACAAATCCTTAATCACCGAGTTAGAATACAGCACTCTATAGTAATTACCCCCAGGTAATAGCCATCTATCCATGGCAAAGGCGGGGTTCAATTCAGGACCATACATACTATGATTAATGGCACCCAATTGAGACGCCCAATAATAACGTTTTATATCGGGGAGAGCGATACCTCCATCGTACCACGGGAGTGTTAATTTAGCCAGCGCAATATGAGGTCTTCCGTCCCACAACAACTTCCTTTGAAGATCTTCAATTGCATAGAAATAGCTAGCCGGAACTACATCAAGAGTATTTTCTGAGAGCATAAAGAAAACGAGGCAGCGACATCATTTTGAAGAGGGCCGCACCTTCAAGCGGGGACAGCGGAAGCTTACGCCAACCCGCGACATCTTGCTTCAATCTAGACAGGGGTGGGAGGAGATTTTGCTCATACCGTATTGCGGGGTCTAATGTAATATAAATACCGAGGTATTTAAACCCCGTTTGTGCGATCTGGATGGTACAGTTTTTCGGAAGAAGAGGAACGTCGCCTGAAAGGACATACAGATAGGATTTTGACCAGTTGATGGTGAGGCCGGAGTTCCTACCAAATGAAGTCAAGACATCGCACAAAACCATCAGTGACTTCCGGGGCGACATCAAGTACAATAAGATATCATCCGCATAGAGCGAGACGCAATCTTCAAACTCAGAGGACCACCAAATACCCTTCATCGAGGGCTCCCATCGAGTCCACGCTGCGAGGGGCTCAAGCGCCAGGGCGAACAGGACACCCCTGGCGAGTTCCCCTCCCAAGACCAAACGGAGCAGAGACTCGGCTGTTAACAACAATTTGTGGGAGGGGGTCCTCATAGAGGAGTCTCACCCGACCAATAAAACCGGGTCCGAACCCAAATTTAGCCAAAGCGGCCCATAAATTTGGCCATTCCACAGTATCGAAAGCCATCGTGGCATCCAGCGACGCCAAGACGGCCGGCTCACGCAACGTCGCGGCTTTCGTGAGAACCCCGTGCACACGCCTTAACTTAAGGGCAGTGTTCCTGTGCGGGATGAAACCGGATTGATCCGGATGTATCAACTCACTAATAACAGTGATCAATCGGTTAGCCAATACTTTCTCAAGAATCTTAGGTTCGGCATTTAGAAGAGATATAGGTCGGTACGACGCACATCGATCTCGCGGCTTCCCCTCCTTGTGAATCACCACAATGGTCGCTAAACGCTGATCACTGGGGAGAGAACCACACTCCCGAGATTCCAAAAACATGTCACGTAGATATGGCGCCATCTTGTCAGGCCGCAATTTATATAGCTCAATAGACAGGCCGTTGGGACCCATCGCTTTCCCCGAACGCAGGGACCGGATCGCAATAGCCACCTCATCAGCCGTTATTGCAGCGTCCATATGTTCCCTGTCGACATCAGAGAAAAGTGGTAAAGCAATATCACGCAACAATAGATGTGAGTCCTCTTCCGGCCTGTCCGACACAGAGGAGTACACTGTTTGGAAGTGCGTCGCGAAACACTGAGCGATTTCTTTAGGATCTGAGACCCGAGTGCCACTAGCTATCTCGATCACAGGCACCACCCGACTAGCTCTATCTTTCTTATCCAGCCACGCAATCAATTTACCAGCCTTATCACCCACATCATACAAACGTCCCTGCTGCTCCCTACCCATGACCTTAGCCGCGTCGGTAACCAATGCCCTGTATTCAAGTTGTTTGAGCCTTAGAACATGCGTCGCAGCACGGGTGACCCCCCGCTCCAGGTCAAGCTCCAAGTCCGCTATCTCCGTCTCGATCCTAACAACCTCCTCATCTCGTCGTTTCTTAACATCCGCTATCAACGATAGGGCCTGACCGCTGAGGACGGTCTTGAAAGCCTCCCAAAGCGATATAGAAGACGAAACTGAACCCTCGTTTTCCCAAAAATATAGGTCGATAGCTTTTATCAGGGCAGCACGAGTTTTAGGGTTACGGAGATACAAAGGGTTAATCGGGGCAACCCGTCCCTTGGTCCCCGAGTCCAACTCTACCCTAAGCCATAGCGGAGAGTGGTCCGAAATACCCCGCGCCAAATGCCTAGCCTCAGTAACCGTGAGAGCCTGTGCAGCCGGCACCAAAAAATAGTCAATCCTAGAAAGGCTACCGTAAGCGCCCGATAGGAACGTATACTGCTTCTGCGTAGGATGCAACAACCTCCAGCAATCTACCAGTCCCAAAGTGTCGAGGAAATCATGAAGCCAGTTCTGTGCTCCCCTTAGTTCCCAGGGAGGGTGCCGATCCTCCATACCGGAAACTACTGCTTTAAAATCACCACCTAAAATCAATGACCCCTCAGGGAGAGCGAGAATAACCCGCCCCAAGTCTGTAAAAGTGGTGGACTGCAAGCCATGGGGGACATATACAGAAACCAGGGAAAGGGTCCGGCCCTCCCACCTACCCGTAAGAGCGACATAGCACCCCCGATCATCTATGACTGTGGAGTCAATCTCAAGTGGGAGAGAGTTTTTAATGAGGACACTGACTCCCCTGGAGCCAGAGGAAAACCCAGAATGTGCGACCAAATGATAACCCTTCCTGTTAAGAGCATTACAAGTATTACCAATCAAGTGCGTCTCCTGAAGAAGGACTACATTAGGGGAGAAACGCTTCAACAGTTGCAACACCACCCCACGTTTTATCCTATCCCTGAGCCCATTCACATTCCAACTTATTAATTTCAGCCCTCTACCCCCCATCCATAAATAGAAAGAGGATCCAGCCCCTAATAGAACCTGGCACTTCGATTAGACAATCTAAGGACACATAACCTTGCAAGAAAACAAACACACACCCCAACAGAACCCCCGTCCCCCCACCAACATCCCATTACGAAACCCCCCACCCTGCATCCCTGCTCAAGACTAAAAAGCCACCCCAACTCGCAGTGTGCCTGTTGCCCCCACATCTACCTAAGCTACCAAAAGAAACTCAGAGGAGGAAGGGACCCACCAATGGCCCCGCAACCCCCCCAATGTCCCATTAATCAATTGTCAGGATTATCGAACCACAGTTTGAGGCCAACAATAGACCCCAGAGTACCAAGCAACCGGCGTCTATTCCTGTTCCATCGGTCCACCTTCTGCCCCGCCAGACTGCTCTTCCGGTGGATACTGCTTCGGCAGAGTGTCCAACCAGTCAGAAACCACTTCCGGGCGATCGAAAAAATAAGTCCGCTCTGCATGTTCGATCCGTAGTTTGGCTGGGAAAAAGCATGGCGTATTTGAGGCCCATGTCGCGCAATCGCCTCTTCACCCCCATAAAAACAAGTCTTTGCATCGGGACCGATTGAGTGAAGTCCGGGTAGAAACTGATGGTAGTATTCTCAAACTTTGTGGGGCCACCCATCCGGGAGGCCTGCAGGATAGCGTCTCTATCACGAAAGTTGAAGATTCTCGCAATGATAGGCCTCGGTGGTGCACCCAGCTTCGGTTTTCCGCCCAGAACTCTGTGGGCCCGTTCAACCGCAAAAGACGTACTTAGTCCCTTAGGTGCAAGGCGGTTGACAATAAGATCCTCAAAGAGGTCCACCGCTGGTTCTGCCGATTTCTCAGGGACCCCAATAATACGAACTTTGTTCCGCCTGGCCCTCCCTTCATAATCCTCCAGACGACGTATGAGGATATCACTGGTAGTCCTCAAGCGACCGACTTCAGTCTGTAGACCAGCGACATCACCCGTCAGACTGGAAGTCTTGAGATCCAAAGACTTGACTTTTTCATTAGTTTTCACCAAGTCCACATGGATCAAATTGACATCAATCGCCACAGTATCAAGCTTATGGTTGAGAGTCGCTATTTGTTGTCCCAATGAGGGCTTGAACCCTTCAATTGCAGCCATTACATCCTGCAAGGTCAGCTCAGTCGCCGGAGTCGATGGGCCTTCCAAGTCTTCTTGCGACCTACCCGATCCACCAGGAGATCCCTTAACTTGGGCATATCGATCCATACTATTAGTCTGGGTATAGCCACCTTGCCGAGTGGTCTTAAGTTTCTGAGTAGCACCCTCTGGTTTCCCCGTCATTGCGGGCGACAGCTGGACCTGGACCAATAAGACAATGCAGAAAAATGGTTGTCTTTGTCCCACCTTGGGCGTAGGGAATCGCAGATGGAGGGCACAGGCCGGATGTTCTCCAAGATCAGCACAGCGATGAAAAGTAACACTCATAGGTGACACAGGGTGACGATCTTCAGGGACTGGGGTGGGCTCTTCACCAGTCACAGGTCTTCTCTGGAAACAGGATAGAAAGTGAAAGTAACCAGACCGGACGTCCCAGCCCCTGCAAGCTGATGTTGTTCAATTACAGCTCGGGCCCCATGCCAACTCCACAGCCGGGCTTCACGGAGATGTAGGCCTCAATCTTCAAAGCTCCGTAACACCGGTTCCCGGGGTCCGATTCAGGATCAGAAAGCAAGTTTCGCCTCACTTGTAGTTCGCCTTCACGGAAACGTCAATGAGGAACAGGATAAATGACAGGATAAATGCGGGAGCTTACGAGGGTCTCGGGAGCCCTAAGCTCACGCGGCCATCTTGGTTGCGCACGAAGCTCCTCCTCCTGCACATTTTTTTTAATCTCAAAAACAAAACATATAATGTCACAAAATGTTAGAGCTTATTCTATCCTACATTAGTGCTGATGAGAGGCAGAAAACAGATGCGGTCCCTAGAAGTGTTAAGTAATTTCCCAGCATCAGCCAATAACCTTTGGAACAATGGTCTATCTTTAGTAGTTGTTATCTCTCACTTTTGAACTTCTGTCATATAAAATTAATCTAGGTTATGTTATGTTTGACATGTTAGTAGTTTTATGCAGTGCACTGTTACCTAATATAAAAGTCCTAACATAAAGGTAATGCAAATCTGAAAATGAAAAAAGGGAAGTAGAGCCATGCTCGGTGTAGAAAGTCAGGTTTTAAGGCCTTTTTTTTGGGGGGGGGTTATATAGCGTGAACGAGACCCGAAGGTATCAGAGGCTTTACTTAAGCATCATTTGCGTTACAGATGGACACATACATTTTTGTTAGGGACGGGGAAATTAATTGATTTGCTCAGAATCACAGGATGTTGAGCATCCCTGCTGAGACTTGTACCCGGTTCCCCAGCTTCGAGGTCAACTGCTCTAGCCGCTAGGCCACATTCTCTTCATCATTCCATCAACGAACCTGCATTCCTGCTAAACACTAACATTCCATCCATAAGTCTCTATTCCCCCTATAAACCCACATTCCATTGATGGATCCACATTCCATCCATGAATCAAAATAACATCAATACATCCTGCATTCCTTCAATAATGGCACAGTGAGCCTTTTGGATGGTATCACTGCAATCAACACCATTGACAATCTTGCTTGCACGGCACCTGGTAAACTGTTCCACTCAGAGCCCCGCTCTCGTCTGATAAAATATTTCCTTATATATGGACTCAAGTAGTCCAGGCCGATCCTATTGCTCTGGTCAAACAGGTCTGTTGGGTGTCTCTTCATGGGTCATCACTACCTCCTTTCCTAATGAACTCATATCTGCTTCCCCTGTTTTGTCTGCTACATGAGTTGGATTACCCACTAGCTGGGTGTAGAGGTCACTCCCTGAGGAACCCAGTGAGCACACTTTCCAACATTTTGAATGTGGTAAGAGGGAGATTTTGAAGAAAAAAATGTGATTCACCTATTGACTTACATTGAAGAGGAGGAGATTTTTGGCATTTGGGCTACAAGCTAACAGATCTTGTGTGCAGCCCAGTGGTAGTGAAAGAGATTTCCATAGTCGGCTGCCCTTACCGAGAATAATCTGCCTCCCATACACTCATGCCTAAACTTTGGGAACATAACCAGCTGTAGGCCATCTGAGAGCAACATGCAGACAGGCTATAGTGTGCAGACTTGTGCTGGAGGGAGGGGGACCTGTTCTGTAGAAGGCCTTATGAATAAAACAAATAGAATTATCCATGGTTCCTCTTGGAGAGATGCAGCAAGTGTAGTGAGTCTAAAGTGATAGAGGTGGAGGAATGATGAGCACATTGTAGCACCAGTCTATCAGCTGCATTTTGAATGTGCTACAGCCTACTTAAAAGGCCAACAGGGGATCCCAAAAATAGAGAATTACAGTTATTCAGTTGACTTAAAATAGTCTACTGCACCACCAAATTATGATTGGAAATAGGAAGAAGTGGTAAAAACAATTCAGAAAAGGAAACAACGGAAAAGCAAGTGGGTTATAGATAATTGACATGATTAGAGAGGGATTGTTTTCATCCAAATAGAGAGACATGGATCAGAGTCCCATAGGGCCAGCCATAAGTCAGTAGGTAAAGCCTGAGGTAGGCTGTTAGTGATGCAGCACAGAATTTCAGTATCATACACCTTAAAGTTCAATGAGTTGTGGGACAAACACGAAATAACATCTGACATGCAGTGTGGAACGAATAAAACGGTTGGGGCACTGTATAATATAGGGAGATTATCAATTGTGTGTCTTGTACACAATTCATGAAATACACCTCAGAAGATCTAACGAGGTCTGTTAGGGGCATATGTAGAGATTAACAAGAGAAGGACCGAGGACGGAGCTATGGGGAACACCCTGACCTAATGTCTTAATCTCAGAATGGAATGGTTGAAAATTAACAGCCTGACATCCGTCCTCTAAATAGGACTAACAAAGCAGCTCCACCGATGCCAACCCAAGCGATTCTGGAGATCAAAATGGTATGGGGTACTGTATCGAAAGCAACAGAAAAATTGAGTAATACCAACACAGCTAGTTGATCCCTTTCTGCTTACATTTTCGGGTCGCCAAGGACAAAAACTAAGTACTATCGTCCATGAGCAGGGTAAAATCCAGATTGAGCCGGATCTGCCAACTGATATCATTCAATAACTCCAGATACCTGCCTTTTACATACTTTCCCAACATTTTAACAGGTAAAAGCAACAAACATATTGGCTAAAAGTTGTTCAAATTGGACCTTTTTCAAAAGGCAGATGCCTAAGCCCTTTTCTACTAATTTGGCACCATTGGCTCACCCAAGGATCTTTTACAAATGTCCAAAAGCGGATAGGCCAAATTCAAAGAAACTCCATGTTAGGATCTCAGAGCAATTTGACCTAAATGAAACCCAGAGGAAATTGAATTTGCCAATTTTGTGAATACTTTTGTACTTAAGAGTTCAAATTTAAAAAGAGAAGATGATCCTCTATGGCTGTCTCATCTGACACAGTTGAAATTCCCAACTATCAACAAAGACACACTTTTAACAGATAGAAGAATGTACTCTAAGTATCTTAGTGCAATTGTGCCTGACTTGGAGTAGCACAAGAAGTGAATGATAATACGATTAATCGATAATTTAACCAGCACCAACTCGATTCGATTTCGTCTTTATTCGATCATAATCAATCATAAAAGACACATAAAAACAGTACAATCTAATATATAACATAAAATCACATACAAAGCTGTTGTTTAAAAAAGACATGTCATTTAAAACCCCAAAACAATTTAAAAACAGAGTTAATATATGAGGAAGAGTGCATAGTCAAGGGATATTCAGGCAGAGTTACACAATAAGACCAAACAGATTACGTGAAGCCTCGCTGGTAGCACCAACTTCTCCAGCACCCTTTCTAGCCTTGATGGAACTGACTCTGAGATTTTCTGAAACGAAATACATACCAACCAGTACCTATTTGAAGGACAGTTATAAAATTCAGAACCAGCTTATTTGTCTTCCAATCCGCATGCCAAAGATGTTAATGTCAGTTGTGGCATGATTGAGATGCATGGTATCCCTTCCTCTACTTCTCCATGTAGTGTGTCATCCTTTTGTATGAGCTTTAAGATGACTCCAGGAGCCTGGCAAGCTGGGAATTTCAGAGTGCACTCTATGATTAGTAATCTCAACATCCTTCCACACTGAACCTATGGCGTGCATTAGGTCAATCCCAGCTCCCAGAGTCTCTTGGGTATCATAAGGCTGGGCCTAGTGAATCCTTGATTCAGGGCAACTGGCACCATCAGTGACATCATCGACAATGTGATTTGATAGGTTATGTCACTTGTGATTATGTAGATTACTTCCTTTGTGATATCACCTTGTAATCAGTACACTGCTGAGTTATGGTTGCGTTGCTCATCATAACTGGACTATTTCAGCACTTGTAACAGTTTTCATAACGAACAATGCATGGACTGCTCAAGAATTTTAGACGAATTTCTATTCTTTTCAACAAATTGTATTTTTTCTTTGTAAAGTAT